>NW_027526335.1:63200028-63212528 GCF_048455015.1 Haemaphysalis longicornis | reverse complement strand
TGTGTGTGTGTGTGTGTGTGTGTGCGCACGCGTGCGCGCGCGCGCGTAATATATGAGTGTTTTTACGAATAAATGCTGACTGATTGATTATGGGGTTAAATGCACCGACGCTACACAGGTGATTAGGCGCAGCGTAGTTGAAAGCTCCGGATTAATTTTGACCATCTGGGTATCGTAAACGTCCGCCGAAACCTCAAACACACAGGCATTTTCGCTTTTCGCCTCCATCAGAAAAGCAGCCGCCATTGCCGGGAATGAACCCGCATCCCTGAGCTACGAATAAATGCTAGTTGGAAGTAGCGCTTGGCCCTGTCGTCCTCCCTCGTCCTTGGTGTAAATTTTTGAGTTTTACACGTCTACATTAGGCAGTGCTTGTGGGGTGTGTTGCTTTTTTATTCAGGTATAGTCATACGGGATAGGCTTCTTTCCCGAAATTGTATAAAGCTGTGCATAAAATAAAACTTTATGTGTCACGGTGCGCCTCAAGTCAGGAATGTTGCAAGCAAATATAGTATATACGCGAACAACTTTGCTCTTCACAAGTGCCTTGCGTGTATATCGTTTATATACCAGAACACAAAAATGTGGGCCATATCAGTGACACCAACTGTCCCGTTTCATGCGGAAACGCCCCCGCGAAAGCTCACTGGTTATGTTGTCGACGCTCAAGCTGCCGTGCTCTTGCCTTGCGCGGAGACGTGGCGACGCGGACCTTGCGGTGAGGTGGTGCTGCCATCGTGCGTACAGACCCCCCCCCCCCCCCCCCCAACTATGCGTCATAAAAAATCCCATGCGCCGAGCCGGTTTTGCGAAGGTCTTAAGGGGAGCGCGGGAGGAGGAGAGTCTAAGGCCCCTAGAATTAGTCACGTCGTGTTGGGATTCACGGTAGGATGGAGCCAAATGGCGAAGCAGACCACCAAAAAATGTGAAAGCAGGTGAGGAAACAAATCCAACGTTTATTGGCAACGATGAACCGTAACAATATTTTATTATGATTGGTATCAGCTTTATGCAAGTATTTGCGATCATCGTAAACTAGGGACGAAATAGATTTTGTGATCGTCTGCAACCCCATTTGGCTCCTTCCTACCGTGAGTCCCAAACGTGCCTTTCGTTCTGTGTACCCCAGGTGGCGCCGTCTTTCCAAGACCAAGCATTGAAATCTCCTACAATTACAAGTATAGGAGATTTCAATGCTTGGTCAGACATCAAGGGGCGAAAATTAGCGGCAAACACAGCAGACATGGGTTTTACCCTCCTCACATACCATTTTTATCCGACCCGCATAGGAAACAGTGTGGCTAGGGACACGTGTCCTGATCTCTCCCTAGTTCGCAGTGCAAGACGCTATGCATGGATCAACACAGAAGAAACCTTAGGTATCGATCACCGCATCCTCATGGTAACGGTAGAGATTCAAAAATTGAGGCACACGATAGGGCTGGCGAAACTTACGGACTGGACCAAATTTAGGGACTCAGACCTTCCGGCGCTTGATCAGGCAACGGGCTACCATGCGTGGGCTGCTGCTCTCATAGAAAGTAGTGATCAACATACCACCACTATTCAGACGACTGCGGAAACACCGGTCATCGACACACATCTCATGCATATTTGGGAAGCCCGTAGGTCCCTCACAAAACGCTGCAGCCGGCAAAAGCTTAGCAGGAAACGTAAGCTAAGGATAGCATGACTCGCACAGCAAGCCGAACAATACGCCATGGTGCTTGCGCAAAATAATTGGATCGCTAAGTGCAACTCACTGAGTGGAGCTCTCAGCTTGAGGAAACCTGTTGCATATTACGATATCTTATCCATCCGAGCTGTTCACGGGGTGAAAGTGCACGAAACCTCAGGCGCGCCTTTCATTCCTTTCAAGGTACTAACCAAGAACTAGCGCACGCGCTAGAAAACAGATATCGTTGCACTGCCGTCGATCAAGACGCGGCATCTCTTACTTACTAATGGACGGTTAAGGAAACAAAGGCAGCGCTTGCGAACTTGAGGAGGGATACGGCTCCGGGTGGAGACCGCATCACGGTCGCTCTGCTAGCAAACCTCAGCGAAAAATCTATTCAGGAGCTTACAGACTTCATTAACGCAATCTGGGATGGCGGCCCAATTACAGACGAGTGGAAAACATCAATCATGCACTTCATTTACAAACCTGCTAAAGAGATAAACACGGACAACTTACGGCCTATTTCTCTAACTTCGTGTGCTGGAAAACTCAAGAAAAAAAATGGTCTGCACGCGTCTCTCTGGTTACATTGAAGAACAGGGTCTCTTCTCCCCAACCATGCTTAGTTTTCGTGCACACCTGTCAACTCGAGATGTTCTCCCCCAGCTTAAACGGGAGGTGATCGACCCCCCTTACGGAGAACATGGGGACAGGGCCATCCTAACACTAGACTTGAAAGGTGTGTTCGATAACGTAAAGCACAGCAAAATTCTTAGTAACCTAAATTCCACGAATTGCGGGCGCAAAACCTTTCGCTATATTCAGTATCTTCTCCAGGGAAGGAAGGCATACATAAAAATATATGACGCAAATTATGGACCCGTACAGATTGGAACTCGTGGCACACCTCAAGATCAGTGCTTTCCCCCCTTCTGTTCAACGTGGCCATGATTAAACTTCCTAAAAGACTCAAAACGGTTGACGGAGTCCGCCACGCTATATACGCGGACGATATTACTTTGTGGGCGACAAGCGGAAGCATCGGAAAAATCGAGGAAACCCTCCAGGCAGCGGCCACCTTAGTGCACACGTACGCTGAGGAATGCGGGCTCGAGTGTGCGCAGGCGAAATCCGAGCTGCTTCTCATCACTAGGGACAAAGTGGAAGTACCTAAAATTCACATTACTTTGGGCGGCACTCAGATATCCGAAGTGGAGAACATCCGCGCGCTGGGCCTGCAAATTAATAACAAAGGCAATAACGCCATTGCCCTTAACAAACTTAAATCCACGTGTGAACAAATCAGCCGCAATCTGTCGAGTACCAGGCAAACACGGGGGTATCCAGGAATGCGAGAGGTTCCGCGTACGGGCCTTCGTCATCAGCCGCATAACATATGCAGTGCCCTATCTCAAGCTACGACCATGCAATCTTAAGAAACTTGACATTATGATCAGGACAGTTGTTAAGAGAGCCCTTGAACTCCATTCTAAAACGTCCACCGAACGTTTAACGCAGGTCGGGATGCACAATACGATCACTGAGCTCATAGAGGCTCGGTACACGAGCCAAATCATGCGACTGTCAATGACAACTACTGGCAGGTAGGTCCTTGAGGATCTCCGCATCGCTCTAGCCACTACCGCTGAAGACAGAGCGGACATCCCTCCCGCTTGGCGCCGCAAGTTAATCGTTAAACCTCTGCCCCGTAATATGCATCCTGACCGAAACTTAGGAAAAAGGCAAGCGCGGGCAACAGCCATAACAAAACAATATGGCACCCGTAAAGGTGTGTCTGGTGTGGACGCAGTGGGGCCCACACCGGAGGGCACCTGTACAGTTGCGGTCCTGCACGAGGGATCAAAGGTGGATGGACTATCGGTGAAAACGAGTAAAATTGAGTTTGCTGAAGAGACGGCTATGGCACTGGCCGCCACTCACTCTGACGCAACGCACATAATGTCTCACTCACAACAAGCTTGCCGAAATTTCATCAGGGGTCGGATAGCACTGTTGAATATCCCGATGGGTATGCGCCACTGAATCACCCTCATCGTGTAGACCCTGTCAGTAAAGTTATCCTCTCCGCTAAGGGCAGCCATGCCCAGGCCTCGATTGCGTCGTTCTTCCGTAATATTTTCTGGTGCCGTTAAACCCGGGAGGATGACCGCACGCGACGACGAAGGAGACCACCTACGTCCCCTTGACCACCTGGCGATCATTAACGTGCGCCGAAATCTCGTACACACTGGCGTGTTTACTTTTCGCCTCCATCAGAACATCAGAACATCACAGCTCGGGCTTCGAAGGTCGATTTTGCCAGCCGCCCTCTTCGCTTAGAGGTCTTCTTTATTAATGGGTCTCTCTCTCTCTCTCTCTCTCTCTCTCTCTCTCTCTCTCTCTCTCTCTCTCTCTCTCTCTCTCTCTCTCTCTCTCTCTCTCTCTCTCTCTTGTATTTTTTTTTTTCGTGGCCAACTTTGCAGGGGTACGTGAACGAAGGTTTTTGCCCCAGATGAGGACAGCGCTGCTAATTTCCTGCCTGCAGTGCCACTCAACGTTGTCTCGTTAATACGACATTGTTCAGAATTTTGAACTCAAGGCCTCTCACGGCAACGCGACGTTGCTCTGTCGGCCCACGTCGGCGAGAATGACGACGATTAAAATACCTATCTGCAAGTAGCGCCTCGGCGATAAACAGGCGTCGACGAAGCTGAGAACGACTAGATAATATATTATCATACGTATACACTTCACATACGTATCCCTACATATGCGTATACGGTTGGGACACAAAACAGCATTTCCTCACCAGACAAGGGCTCGGCAACCCTCGTTGAGTACATTTGCCAAAACCTCCCAATGATTATACAATCACACTATCGACCGATAGGCGTGGCTGAAGATCTTCTAAAGAGGCTTTCGTCCTGCAGTGGACAAAAACCAAGGCTTCTGGTGATACAGCTCAAAAAATGCCACTTAAGGCTCCCAGTGTAACAATTATGCGCAAATTTTAAATATCGATGCAAATAAAGCGAACTACCTCATTCACTGGTTCACTGCCAATTGACACCGACATCATTGTAAATTCACAATATAATACATAGTTGCAGTGGCTCGCACTCACTGTGAGAAATAGTCGCGCAATCAGGTTGTGGTAGTCCCCCCCTCAACCCCCCCTCCTTCCTCTTCCCTCTCTACCCATTTTGTCCCTCATTCTGGTTTGGTGGGCCAGGTGCTGGCGTCACCACACTCTTATTCCCTTCAGGACCATCATTCCCTTCCTCATTTGTGGCCGCCAACCAACAGAAAAGCAGATTGCGTGGTGTCCCTTAGCCTTTCTTTTTACAGCCGCCTAAAACTTCGCATTGTTGTGTTTAACAGTTTTGCTTTTTTTTACAGCTTTATCTCTTAGCGACGCGCCATTTTTACATTTACTTCGGACACCGAACCTAAAAGTGGTTTCTCCGCATAACCATGCACATTTACCCACATGAAGCACACGGGGGATTCGAATAGAATGCGTAGGTGCTGCGAACTGCACTGAGCCTCCCGGCTTGCTTGGTTCGCTAGGCTTGCCGGCTTGCTCCTTAGCTTGCTTGATTCGTTGATTCGTTCCCTCGGACGCTAACTAAAACTGTCGACGCCGAAACTCGCAGAAGCCTCTTATATCTTGGTTTGTTTTCATGATTATTGACACATCATGTGACTAGACGTGTTCTATCCGTGTTCTATGCGAGTGTCCACGTTTTTCATCGGCCCGAGGACAACTTCCTCCAACTTTACGGAAGCTCGATTCTCGGCGGCCGTTCTCTGAGGAAAAAATCTTGGGCCACTGGCCTTCTCCGTCATCTACGCACAAGGAGACAAAAGCACTCCTATGCTTCCAACAACGGACTTGCACAAAATACTGTAGCAGAAAAGACTACTCTGTATGAAGTCAATGAACTCTATCGTCTATATTGTCGTAACGCTGCCCACACCTCTTAACGCTTTGTCCTTACCTTCCCCCTATTTTACTGCTTTCATCTTTTTTTTTCATTGTTCCCCTTCCCCACGTGTAGGATAGCAAACTAGGTCACAGCCTGGTTGACGTTCCTGCCTTTCCTTTACCTTTATTCCTTCCTTCCTTGAATCTCTGCATGCTTAGTTTACATGTTTACTCAGAGTGTAGGCCTTATTACTTGTTGTGAACAGCCCTACGCCCGCCGCGTTAATATTCTGACTGCGACTCTACCTCACTTACACTTCCAGCTACAGTTCCGCCCGCACAACTCCCATGTCGAAAAGAAAAGAACTTAGTAAAACTTTGGACTCGAATTCTGTAAGAGAAACAGAAGCCTTGCTTCCTGCAAGTGTGGTCAAAACTGCTGCGACCGGAGGCTGCTGACCACACTCGACAAAGAATAATGTTCAAAACACCGTTGCCAACATAGCTTGAGCCCCAACCGGCAAACCCGCTTGAGTATTTCAAATGTGGTGGAAATACCCAGCAGCGCTTCAAATGCACCTCCGAGAGACCATATGCAGCGCGATTGCTTAAATACAGCCCGCAGTCCGCGCAGCGAGACAGCGGCAGCTCGCTCTAATGGCCCAATCTGTCACCGCTACACGTAGCATACAAGCCCGCATGCCGCATCTTTAAATGCCTCTCGCGAGCGAATGGCCAGTCGGACAAGGGCTATTAGCGTCGTGCAGTTGGCGCGCCTAATCTCGCCGGCCACGGTGCAGCATGCACTATTTACGGCGCGCAGGAGGCCGCTCATTAAACGCACCGACCAGGTTGTTCCACAGCGCGAGCGCATTTCGCGAGTGCTTCACGGTGAACGTCGCTGGGATTACGGTAGAGCTGCTCGCTCTGCGCTACTGCAGGCGGCAGGCGGCGGCATGGAGCTAGTCGCGTATAGCTCTATAATCTCAGCGCAAAGTTGAGAGCTCCCGGCGAACTGTCTGCACTGAGGAAGTCCTCGGAGCTTTCGATCTGCGCCAATCTCTCGGGACCTGGCCGTCATGCAGCTGACACGTGCCCTTGCGACACCTTTGTCTAGGTCGGTCTGTGTGTACTGGAAGCATATTGCGAAAGGTATATTGCGAAAGCTCGGAGAGTGACGCGTGGTCCGCTCGCCGTGTTCTGACGTACAGGGAGAGACGTATTGCCCAAGATACTAAGAGATAGCGTCTTCGACAGTGCCCTGGTGTCCCGTAGTCAGAACCAGTGTCCGAGTTTTACGGCCAGACGTTACGAAAAGGGTTCGAGCTTAGAGTATGAGCTGTAGGCAGTATCAGCCCTATATTCACTGCATTTATTTTTTCATTTCCACTAAACTTTCTTTATGACTTTTTTTCTTCCTATTTTGCCACACCCCACCAGAGAAGGATGTAATTTGACATGTCTTTGTTCTTGAATTCTGATTTTACTGTCCGTGCCCTTTATACTGCTCTGTCAGACATAGAGATATCCATACGAACTTGACGTACTACCGCCTTCACATCCCCTGCTATTTGGTCACTAGTTCCCCCACCCTTGTACTTTTAAACCAGAAGCGGTGCTTACTACAGGTGTGACGCTGAACTTGGCACTAAATGTTTGCTTGGGTCGAAACATCAGTCCAATTTCATGTGTGCTGGCGCTTTCCACTCGCAATGCGCCTCCTGAATCGCCTGCAGTTTTCTTATTTGTAGTGTGCCAGTTTTTTACCTTACATTCCGATTTCTAGACGTCATGAAAATGCATGGGATCATTGCTTTCAGAGGTGTCTGGTCCTACCCCAAAACGTCCGTAAGTGATGTGTTCATCTGCGTTACAGCGGCAGAAAGACAAAAGGACACCCGCAAGAGAGAGAGAGAGAGAGAGAGAGAGAGAGAGAGAGAGAGAGAGAGAGAGAGAGAGAGAGAGAGAGAGAGAGAGAGAGAGAGAGAGAGAGAGAGAGAGAGAGAGAGAGAGAGAGAGAGAGAGAGAGAGAGAGAGAGAGAGCGCTCGAAGGCTTCTGAGTTCCGCACCGAGAACACATGCTCGAAGGCAACATGCTTGCCCGGCCCGCCGTTGCACCGACACCGTGGAGCGCAAACAAGACACGTTCCCTGATCAAAGCGCGTTCCCGTGTAGGCTAATGCAAACAAAGGGTTCTACTGTTGCACGCGCTCGCGCATCCTTCCTCCGTCCATGTCGTGCCCGCCTCCGCGGTTTTGTTTGCGCAAAAAATGGGTGCACGCGTGCCTGAGGCCCGTAAGATGTGGACACAGCGCTGCCGGCTCCTGAAGTTTGGGAGCGAAGCTATGCGTCTGCCTCTCGGAGAAAAGAAAAGTTGCATTTGCACCATGTTGTGTTTTTGCTTGTAAGGGTCGATTTAGAATTAGGAAAAGAAAACAAGACGAAAAACGAGGGGTTTTAGTTATGCCCCTATTTTCTCTACCGAGACCTGTCATTAGGCCACATTGTAATATTAAAAAATGACATTAATAACACAGTAATTATCGTAAGCGCTGCCAATAAAATTTTAAATAATAATGTTCATTAAAGTAGAGATCTGCGATCAATTTGCCGTTACAAGGGCTGAGAAGGCCCTCAATTACTTCAAGAAAACAATTTTCTGTGCGCATCATTGCTCGCCCGTTTAATAAGGCGCGATAGAAACTGATTGATAGTATAGCCCATCCTTGGAACTTTCCTTAGAGGGAATAAAACGCTAAGGCGAGACGCGTATTGGAATAAGAAGGCTTTGAAGAAAAAAGTGTACGGTTCCGTAGTTGCTTGCACAACGCCCTGTGATTCACCGAGCGTGTGCCTCATTTGTGGGACTCGCCTTGCATGTCGGAAATAAAAACATGTTTTGATTAATTCTGTAACAGAAATAATCATCTCAAAACAAAATAAAATGGAGAACGCCAACTTACAAATGACACATTATTCCTTCCACATTAGCCCGCGGACACAAGTAAGCAATTTTAATATTACCGGAAACCCTGATGGTTTGTTTACTAAATTTTACTGCCAGTCGCCCACATTAATTACTGCCATCCTAATCACCGGAAACCGAAGGGCGGAACCAAGAAACAGTCATCCCCTCATAACCCGCCGCGGTGGCTCAGTGGCTAAAACGTTGCGCTGCTGAGCACGAGGTAGCGGGTTCGATTCCCGGCCGCGGCGGCCGCTTTTCTGATGGAGGCGAAAAGCATTTCGGCGATTTCGGCGCACGTTAAAGGTCCCCAGGTGGTCAAAATTAATCGCCCTCCGCTACGGCGCACCTCATTGCCTGCGTTGCGTCGGTGCGTTAAACCCTACAATCAATCAATCAATCAATCAATCAATCAATCAATCAATCAATCAATCAATCAATCAATCAATCAATCAATCAATCAATCAATCAATCAATCAATCAATCAATCAGTCAATCAATCGGTCGATCGATCAATCGATCGATCAATCAACCAATCGATCAATCAATCAATCAATAAGTCAATCAATCAATCGACCAATCAATCAATCAATCAATCAATCAATCAAATCATTCCCTAATAGTATAATGAAGCTCAGAACAAAGCAAGCACTCCGCATTTGATGCAGAAACCATTTCGCAACCTTTCCATTTCTTGCCACTCGGAAAGGGAGGAGCAGCAGGGCGTGCCTAATTGTGGCTGCATTCAGAGTCCTCAAGCGTGATGAACTGACGGCAGCATCGACTTATTGGAACACGTCCTCTCCGGCGTCCGCTTTGCACCACGGCTTTTAATCAGCGGGTCTCGACGAGAGAACCTGAATAGCGTCGGTAGCGCAGCACTGATTTAATGCTCTCGCCCGTAGCGCTATTATCTGGCAAGCGCATGACAGATAACGGCAATTACAGAAACGACTGCAGGCGTTGAGGGCTAAATGCGCTCAGGCGTAAAACCTGGCTTCCGTGCCGGCTTTCTTCTCTGCCTTTTTTTTTCTTCTTCTTGCGAAGGTGAACACGTGAAGGCGACCTTGGCAACTCTGTAAGCGACCTTTCCGCAACGAGTTACGAGCTCACCAGAGGCGGAAATGAGAGGAGCAGAGAAGGAGGGTGTTGTTAGCTGGTGGTCTTGAATTTTTAATCACGATTGGGTGCCGTACAGCGCGCTTCCCTGTCGTGCTGGCGTATTTTCGCCCGTCGCCATGGTTACCTCGGAGATGCTGTGCTTTCATGCCGATCCGTGTGGCTGTCACGCCTGTGAAATAAAGAATGAACCGATCCCAAGTGTAATACCAACCCAAACGTAATTTCCCTTCGATGTTAGAGGCTGGCGTCTTTCTTTTTTGTCGGTTAGCGAGCGTGCACGCATTGAGTGTGTTTAGCCTACAAAAACTGCGATTTAGGAGTATTCGTGCAAACCAAACTTGGACCTGCTGCATCGAGGCAGCGGGGGTGATTGCTTACGTGGCAAGCCGTGACGCTATACAGCGCGACAGTGCAAGCTACATCAAAACCGGTTGCTTTACCGCTCGTTCTCAACATACAAAAGAACAGTAACTTCTTTATTTCGCTCTTTCTGAAGACGCTCGGCGTTCTTAATGAACTGGTGCCCTTTTGGCACTTGCAGAAAAAAAAACGGGTCATCTGCACTAACGTGAAACCTGGGATGGGACGAAGCATGCATAAGTGTACTGAAAGATTTTAAGTCTCTCTCTTTTGCCACACGGCGCGCGCTGATATACGCGCCATCCCAACTACGAAGGCGGAGGAGAAGCGAAATTCGAAACGGAGAAATGCAAATTTTAAAGTTAAAGCGAGCACAGAGTGAAATAGAAGCATGCAAGAAAGCGCGAACAAAAAAAAAAACTAATGTCCCAGTGTGTTGTTTTAGTACATGATTTTGCCCTCGAGATGAAACGTTCAAGCTCGAGGCGTTAGAAAACTAGTGTCCCGGTTACGTTCTAGCGCAAGGCGTGGGAAAACGAGTCTCTCGGAGTTTTAGTTCCGTTACCACGTGAGAATACGACGATATGAGACGCCGACAGCCTGACCCCCGAAGGGGCTTCTCCCCTAAAATGTCAAATGAGGGTGTAATGCGTCGCACCCACATTTCGGCTATGAGGCCCCCTAATAGAAATTGCGTTATTCCACCGTATGGTTCATTAGTGAATGCTGAAAGCAGTAGCTCCCACGACCTTAATTGTAGCAGCCGGATGTGTCTGAGCAATCAAATCACCGCAGTGGTCTACAGCCTTCGACGGAGGCCTCCCATTGAGATGGGGCACGCATGCTCAAAGGGAAACAAATAATTCATACCGCTCATTACGTGCAGTAAAGAGCAAAGCATCAACAGTTACATTATTTGACATCAAGTACGTAGAATTTTAGTGAAACACACCATGTTCAAGCCGAAGAACGTCTTCAATACATCATGAACTGAAAATCTCGAGCCATAAAGCGATTTCTGGTGAGCCTAATCATACAGGTTCGATTCCAGCCGTGGTCGCCGTTTTTTCTGATGGAAACGAAACAAATTCACGCATCTCCACGAAGGGAATCATGACGAGTGGACGAAGCACTGGGGATCGTTCTTACCGTAAATTACCCGTGGCATTGCCCACTCGCGCATGTAAATGAGTGACAACGCGTGCGTACAGCATATCCAATTCAAATCCAATTCAATCCGATACAATTTAATTTAATCCAATCCAATCAATTTCAATCTAATCCAGTCCAATTCAATCCAATCCAATGCTCCTCGCGCACGCGCAACACTGTGTACACGGACGCCAAGCCCCGGACAAATCGAGGCCCTAAGGTGCTTCGCCCGTAAAACGAAAACGCCCTCGAGACGAGATTTCTGAGCACGTCACAGATACGAAGGTATCCTTACCAAAGATACCAAGGTATTCCGCAGAGTTTTTCTACGGCGCTCCTCATAGCCCGAATGCAGTTCCGGCGTGTAAAACACCCATATGTTTTCTTATAAAAGAACTTGTGCCTTAGTATCGTATCAGGCCACATTTTAGCTGCCTTTACTCCCATAATGAAATAATAAAAGTGTACTTCCGTGTGCTGTCGTGCAAATTTTCACCCCGCAATCTCGGTCAGCGAATGATGAGCTCTTACGCACTTACAACGACGTTTGGGACGACGGGCTTTAGTAAAGGGCCGTGCACGGGATGGATCCATCGCTGGCTTTTGGGCCAAACTTCCCGTGTATGATTAACTTCATTGTTGTCGTTTTCGGTCCATAGCCCGACAAATGACTGAACTGGCCGGGAAAGGTTGGTGTCGCCGGGTCATAGAGGCGGCTGATGAGCGGTGAACACGCCAAAGACATCGCCCCTTACGGCACGGCTGAACGCATTCGACCGTGGCCGGTAGTCTGATCGCGAGCGATTCCGGCCGGCCCAGTGACGTCACCGCCTTTGACCGTGCTCACTCAGCCGAGGGAGCCATCGATCGCACACGCTTGTGCGCATTCAAATTCACTTTACCTGCGCAGGCCGCCTCGGACGAGAGTGACTACAAAGCACGACAGAAGGTTTGAAACGGAAGTGCAACGGGGATCATCGGCAATTGAAAAGAGTTTCTGTTTTAACGAAGTGCACTAGTATTGGGCGAGTCTGTCTTAAAATAGCTACAGCGCGAACAGAAACAAGGACGCGGAAAGACGACGGCACGAGCGCTGACTTCCAACTGAATTTAATGAGAGAATCCTTGCATCTTCGTTTTCTTTTCATTCGTACGTGCAGGCGTAGGGCTCCGTTCTCTACTCCAGAAGTTCCCAGAGATATTCCTCTCCCTAAAATGTCGTCTGTGATCGGCAGTAGCACTTACAAGTAGCCAATGAGGGACGATATTTTAAAGCTGGGCCAATTTTCGAC
>NW_027526335.1:63025428-63199928 GCF_048455015.1 Haemaphysalis longicornis | reverse complement strand
CTGGGCCAGTTTTCGACAGTTGTGCCGGAAACTCCCGCGGTCCAGAACAGACCTGTTTTGATAGTCTTGACTTTAATTCAGGGTCAGTTGTGGGCAAAAAGCAATAAGCATTTCGTGAGTTATTCCATAAATGGTTTCTTTCAGCTACTGCATATCTCGAAGCCATAGCGGAAACTTCTGTTAACAATGGAGCTGTTGTGCAAGCTGTAATTTCGCTATTGCAGGAAAAATTACCAAGAAAATGCCGAGCGCTCGTGAGCGCGTGCCTCGGGGCGACTGCCCAGCGTCCTCGGCACACGCAGCGGCTTTAGCAAAAAAAAAAAGATGGTGCCAAAAACCCGGAGGAGCGAGAAAATGACGAGCGCTCGTGAGCGCATGCCTCGCGGCGATTGCCGAATTCCTTGTTCGTGCAGTGGCTTTAGACACAACAGCAACAATAGCAAAAACTCCAGCGCTGTCGTCAAGCGCTACTGCGCATGTAAAACAAAAAACTCCTGCGCTAATGCGAAGGCTGAAAAAACATACTGCTTGGGAGAGTTCACCGCGGCCGCCGCACTCTCTAGAAGCCATTATTGACAATTAGAAACATGGCCACGAATGTGCCAAAACTTCCCTGTAGGACTTGCAGATCCCGCCACCGTTGCCTCAAGTCGATGACGAAGAGCTGGCGGAAGTCTACAATGCTGAGGATGACTTTGCATCCACCACTCGCCGTGAAGAAGACGACCTCTTTGTTGCATATGACGGCGATTACTAGCAGCTCAACTATGAAAACAATGATACTAAAACTTAACTATGTGTCCGGCAATGCTCACCTACAACAGTTTCGCCATTCAAGTCTTGCGCGTAAGTACAGGCTTCCCTGAATTTTTTTTTTTTTCGTAAGAACATATTGTGGTATTTCCTGTGAAGAAGGCCTTTACGGTCCGCTTCATAGTTAACAAAGAAGGAACTGTGCAAGTCGGACGAATCACAAAACCATGAATAAAGGACACCCACATGCGCTTTTTAAAGCGAAGCTTTAGTGTCTTTCCTGAGGACGTTATATGCCGATACGCCCTGCAGGAAAGCCAACTTTCTCTTGCGATGATGATGAATGAGCGTGGGTGAAGTGAAAGAAAAAAATGGCTGCGATTTAGCTCAGCTAACCTTAAATACGCAAAGCAAAAGCTGGTTTGGTCTGGTTGATTCTTGGTTTCGCTTGGATAACCTTTGATGTAGCTGTAGTAGCGAAGATGTTTCGATCCTTTCGGTCGCTGCCGTTGTTCAAGAAACACCACTACTCGTTCGAGTGCAAAGAAAAACAACAGGATTTCTTTATCTAGAAGCACAGAAGGTTACAGCGTTCCGTCTTACATGCTTTCAACGAACCAACTGCCCCCCGCTCCCCGCCGCCGCGGACCCTTCTTTCGAGGGAGAGGGGGCTACGTTTCCCGGTGAAACAAAGACCATATGTAGCGCGCACGGGCTGCTACAACACAGCAGCACGCCTCCACAGGCAGGGCCGCAAGGCCACACCCACCTGTGCCCACTGCCCCGACCCCGAGACATTAGATCACGTCCTCTGCTTCTCCTCTGCGTACGCTGGTACACGGAGCAAACTGGTGTCTGGGTACCGGCGGCTGGGGCTACCGTCAAGCACTGCAGAGGACATCCTGCGTCCTCGGGGACCCTTCATGCTGCACCGAGAGGCCTGCTCCTCTCGTACCTCGACGAGTCAGGCCTCAACACCCGCCCATGAACTGTAGAAGCCAGACCCCACCGGCTATGCACCCCCTGTTAACTCTCTTGTATGCGTGGGTGTGTGAGTGCGTGTGTACGTAAATAGTCTGTATGTAACCTGAGTGTGTATGTATATAGTCTGTGCATAGCCTTGTATAGCCTGTTATCATATTTATATTCCATTGCCCGTTCACGTTTTTTTTTTTCAAACCACTTTTCCCCCCGGCGAGACCTGTGCCCTCTGTCGAGAGGCAAAACTTCGCCTTGTAAATATTTTCATTTTGATAAAAACTTTCTCTCTCGGACCCCGCCGACGGTGCCAGTTAACAGCCTCACGGCGGCGCCCGCTTTGCTTCGTCCATTCTCCCTTTTCTGCGGGGTTTTTTTCTTCTTCTCGTTCTCAGACTGAATCCGTTGCAGCAATAGCTGTGTTGCCGACCACGGCCCAACGCCGTTCGGTCCCGTGCAACGTTCACTGGAGGAGGCCCGGCCTCGCCTTCATTCACGGCGAGCGCGGCATTCCCCTTCGCCGGGCGCTAGACGAGTCACTTAGCCCGAGACGACCCAGCGGCGCATGCGTGGGAGGGGGCGGGTTAGTCGGCTGCCGATCATTTGAGCGGCCGCCGCCCTCTAAGGTCCCTGTATGAAAAATACAGGGACCTTACCGCCCTCAACTCACCTAGCTCACCTAGCGGCCGTTCACCTAGTGGCCGCTCACCTAGTCGTCTGCTCACCTAGCGGCCGCCACCGCTAGGTGAACAGAACGACTGAAAACGGGGCCTTGTGCTCAGCGCCGAAAGCGGGCCCGGCGAATCACGCGATGCTCTCCAACGGGTGTGTCGCATGGGGTGTGCCTGCGGTCAAACTTGCGCATCCGCGACGAAACCGCAGGACGAACGTAGTAAAGCTTTGATTTGCAAACGCTCCTTGTGGCCGGAATCGAACTTGGGCCTCTCGTGTTACGAAGCCGGCGTCTATCCGACTGCTCCATTTCGACTTGGTCGAAGCAAACGCCAAGCAGTAGGTACCTATTCGCGCCGTACACCCCAAACCCAATTGTTAGGCCTACACTCCTGAGTGCACACCCGAGAGTTGCGGTGGGTATTATAGAAAAGTGGTGCGTACCTCCAGAGCAGCACATACTCGAACTGTGGGATCGGCCAACCAACAAGTCCATCACGAGAAGGCTTCGCGTTCAACGATCGTCCTCGTTAGACGGAGGGATGCAAGTTTTTTTTTTTTTTTTTCGTCTTGTGCGTCGTCCGTTTTGCCCTGTTCTTCTCTTTTTTTAACCATGAACCAACTTGCCCAAACCTCAACCTTAACCGCTAAATTGGTTCCCTTTGATGCTGCTGAGTACACGCATCCATTGTAATTTTATACTGTGTCCCGCAATGCAGGCGAGCTGGGGAAGCTGCGAGACGACACAGGCTGCGATTTGCTGGGAGGAAAACCTACTTCTTCACTACAGAATTTGGAGAGCTGCCTTAGAGTCTGATGCTCCACCGTTGCGGCTCAAGGCGCAAGATGTAAACGATTACCTCCTTAAGGGCACAGAGCTCAGCCGCTGTCGAAGCAGTTTCGCTGAAAAACAGTCGCCACAATGAGACCTAGCTATTCGCAGAATGTGTGTCAAAATTAGGTAATTGCCTTGTTGTCCCGGAAGATTCCTTTTTATGGTTTCTTTTTCAAAATTGGGATCCACCTAGCACAATGTTATGGGCGAGTTAATTTGGTTTCTTCTGTCGTCAGGTGCCGTCGGTTAGGAAACAAGTACCGCGGGAGCTCTCTTTCTGCCGCATCAACCCGCCAACCATGAAAGCTGGCGCCACCCCGTCCTTGGGTGCACGACCAGCACTCAGCACTACAAGAGTGGTACCCATACCCCAACAGCCAAATTCTCTTGAAGCTGTCCCCTATCAAGCCCTGATTTATGGAAGCGCCATTCTGATCTATCTGCCCGGCCGGCTGCCTGTGTGCTTGCGATGTCGCAAATCGGAGCATATACGAATTCTGTGCTCGACGCCGTGGTGGTGCACCTGCTGTCCCTTTGGGCATTCGCGGGCATAGTGCATGTGGCCGTACACTGCCAGGATCAAAGAACGAGTAACGGTACAAAGTCTAAAAGAATTCGTGGGCACCTATGAGATGGTGGGCTTTTTGATCACATCGACGACACCTCCAAACATACCGATCGGTGAGTAGCCCATCCTCTCCACCCGCCCGGCAGCCCAGGTGCGCCCAACTACTGAGACGACTCGCAGAACGAGGGAGCCGTGCAGACATCATGCACACTAATTACCCCGTCGCTGTGCAACGGTGGTGACCCTGAGACATCATCGACGAAGGAGTACGCGACGATGGAGGACTAAGAGCGGGAAGAGAGGACAAGCCATGAGCCCCGATTTTCCCAATAAACGCTGCGAAAGTGTAGTTTCTTCGGAGGCCATGAAGACTGATATGTTGAACGCAGAGGAAGACAGCAATGAGGAAGCAAAGGACAGGGAAAAAAAAAGCTACCTCAACTTGCTGCCTCTAGTACTGAGGCCTACATGAGTAGTTTGAGCACGCTAATGACAGAGGTAGCAGTTAGACGAGTAGGGTAGTGGGTCCCCGGTAAATTTTCATTTAAAAATGCTTGTCGATGCAAACGCCGGTACGTGCCTGCCTGGCGTTAGTAGCGCGATTACGCGGCATCCACTGAAGCCTGCGATCGTACGGCGCGGGTATGTGCCACCTTCAGCACTGACGTCGTCATCCGGTACCCTTAGCTGGATGCAGAATGAGTTTGATGTTGCTTGGTACGTCGAAGGTTCAGCATTACGGCTATGTAACATTAAGCCTAGATATGGGGCCGACAAGGGAAACCACGAAAAACACACAAAAGAAAAGTATGATGATGGTAACGAGGAGACACGTTCGGCCATTAGACACTACTGTTTTCGCATTCGGTACGTCATAAAATGTGCTTAGGCCTGTTCGTAATCGTTCGATACTTCATTGGTGGGGTAATGAATTGCGCAGCCACCGCAGCCCCGCCGCGGTGGCTCAGTGGCTAAGGCGTTGCGCTGCTGAGCACGAGGTCGCGGGTTCGATTCCCGGCCGCGGCGGCCGCTTTTCTGATGGAGGCGAAAAGCAAAAACGGCCGTGTGTACGAGATTTCGGCGCACGATAAATATCCCCAGGTGGTCAAAATTAATCCGGAGCCCTCCACTACGGCGCGCCTCATCGCCTGCGTTGCGTCGGCGCGTTAAACCCTACAATCAATCAATCACATTGATGTGAGTCGCCCTCGCTTTGGTGCACTCGCCGTTGCGTATGGATACTTGTACGGGAATGTGTGCAGCGAGTATAGGTGGTATTCACTAAAATGTTTAGCCGTCAATTTATTCGCTTGGCAACACTGGGAACGCCCACGGACGTGGCCGAAGCGCCACGGACATGGCGCGGCTTGTGCCACTGCACCCGCACGCCGCAGAAAAGAAACAAAAACACCGGCGTGCGTTGTCTGCTACGTTTCAACACCATTCTCAACGGTGGTGGCAAGAGAGATGTTATTAATCACACTCAAATTGGAGTCGAGGCATTACTTTGCGTTCGGTGGGGTAGAGGTTGGAACGTCCAACACACATCATATGCTTAGCATGGACAAGTACCGCCATCTCGCGGAGCCCGACGTAACCAGTGACCGCGCACTCACATGCATTGCCTGCATGCGTGCCTCGACAGTGATTACAAGCTTATAGGTGTTAGCGTAAAAAGAAGATTACCCAGCAGAAACAAAAATCTTCATTTTATTCGTGGGAGAAGGAAAACAATGGTGTGGATTTAATGGGCTTATAACGGCTGTAATAATACTTCGTTATAATAAATGACTCAACTGTTTTTTTTTAGAATGGAACCCAGGATTCAATTTTTTCCCATCATATTTCTTTTTTTTTATTTGATAAGATAAAACCCAGAATTCATACATTTTGCATCATATTCCGGATGCTGCATCTTATTATATGCGTCCTCATACCTGAGACGTCCAGCCATCAGAATTACAAACACATATCGAAAAACACCCCACTTCTCGATTGATTATTTCATTTTTTTTGCAGACGTTTTTGCACCGAGAGCGTGGGGCGATTACTTCAATACCGAAACAATTCCACCAGGCAATGCGCAAATGAAAACTTTTATTTATTATTATTTTTCTTTCGTACGCATACCACCTATTTGAAACACCGTCTATTCAAGCACCGAACAAAAGCGCCGCGTACATAGTTTGAATTTTCTTTGCAGAGACGTTACACTTACGACGTTCAAAATTGGCTCCTGCGCATTAAGCGTGGTATCTGGGATAAGCCCTTTTTTCCGATGTCATGGTTCGCCTTTCTTACTCATTCCGTTCATTTTAGCATAAACAAACAAAAAAGTCTTCGTTAAGAGGTCGTTGGCCATAAAAACAGTTGGCCGTTGCCCATAAAAAATAGTAACCACCAAACGCTACCAAAATATTTTACAGAAGTAAATTAAAATAGTGTAGCTTCGTCTTCCTCTAGGTTGCTGACTTTATCTTTGGGCGATAACGTTGGCACTTGAAAAAATATTGTGGGACCGTTTAGGCTTATTTGCCGAGCCTGGAAGCCTCGGAATGCCTGACGAATGCTGTGCACTCAAAAAGAAGAAAAACATAAATGAAAATACGAATCTTAATCGGCATATTTAAAACGTTTTACAAAACAAAAAATAATGACATGTTACCTCAAGTACATTTGTGCAGTCCGATAACTCCACTCAATTTTTCCTGATGATTATACCGTTATTTGATCTTTATAAAACAGAATTCAGTAACTAGTTTTGTTCAATGTTCAAATTTCCCGCTAGAGCATTCGGCCAACTTAGATAGATGGACGAGCAATTTCACCGTTAAACGAAATGCGATTTTCCGGTACGAAAGTTATGACCTTGTTTCTCAGCTTACCGCGCACGCTTACTGTATTCCGACCCTTACGTCAAACACAAATTTCCTGTCGGCAATGCTTTGCAAAGTCCGCCACTTTCGAGGGCAAATCTAAAATACGCGGAACGAAAACAGGCATTGAGCGCAACGTTACTTCCGTCTCCACCGCTCAGCGTTTAACATTGTGAGTTTTGCCGGGGCCAAAAAGGATAAAGCACAAGCTTATGGGTGCCACCATTACGAAGTGCCCTACACAAAACTCGCTCTATATTCTCGCGATAATGCTGGGAACGGACGCTCGCGCTATGAACAGTTTCCGTGGCAACAAAAAAAAATAACGAAAAGAAAAAAAAAGGTACGGCGAGGAGCGAAACGTGCCCAGGAAATAGATTCTCCCCGTCTCCGAGTGATCGATCACTAGAGGAAGCCCTACGGCGAGCGATCGCGTTGCCCGCGAGGCAACGTGAAAAAAGGCATTCGTTCCGAGCTGTCAGTAGCATCACTGTTTGCTTTGAACAACACGTTCTTAAACTGTTTTTTTTTAAAGCTGGGAATAACGGATGCGGAACTTGTCCGTTAATTTGGTGCGTCTACGTGTGGGTATGCACGTGCGCCGGCGTCTGTGCGTGCACCTCGGTACCGAGCGAGCTAGCTGCGAGCGATATATATATATATATATATATATATATATATATATATATATATATATATATATATATATATATATATATATATATATATATATATATATATATATATATATATATATATATATATATATATATATATATATATATATATATATATATATACATGGAGGAAAAAAAAGCTTAGGAGAGGCCCCCAGCTATCCCCGCGCATTGGCAAAAGTGTGGAGGAAGTCACGTGTTTTCGGCGGCCATTGTAAATCGCGTTAGCAACGGCGTCCTAGCAACAGCCCGCCCGCCGTTCGCCAGTCATGGAGGAAAGGCAGCGCCTGCCTTGTCGTCCGATTGCGAAGATTGCTGCTTCGCTTTGCTGCGCTGTGGTCTTGCGGAACTCGAAAAGGATGCTGCGAGTTGCGACAGCTGCGCCGATGTGAATATGTCATTTAATTTCTACTTGCAAGTGCACCTTGTACCGCGTCAAGCTTCTGCTCCGGTCGCGATCACGACGCGCCTATTGAAGTGCAGATATCGTGAACGCGCCGTCCCGTCGTACGCGCGGACACCCGTCTGGTAGATTTTCGGGAAGTGATACACGGTGTGCAGTACGTAGGCGACTTGCAACCGAACGATTCGCAACTGAATTTTTTGGTTATCGCCGCTGCAATATATATGCTAGGCCGGCAATGCGCGGCAGTGCTTTTGCAAGGTAGATTCCCAGTTGATATAATTTCATCGTCCTATTACCTTAGTAGGTGTCCGTCTGTTGACTGGAAGAGTGCTGGATCTGGATCTTTTTCTGGTCTCGCTCTGGATTTCGCTTTTCAACGCTTCATACTGCGAGGTTAGTGTATGAACGTTTTCAAATGATATCACCTTGAATTTATTGACACTGAGACAAGTTGAAACTTGGCGAAAAAAAGTTTATTGACGCCACCCACCCTCTCATTTTTTTTTATTCAATAAAACGTTTTGCCTCCTCCTCCTCCTCCTCCTCCTTCGCAAAAAATTCTATCGAAGGCACGCGAACAACGGTAAAAACATGCCACAATTTTTTAGCGTGAAATCTGCATTAAGTACTGCTTACCTATATATATAGAACGGCCGTTTAATTGACTAGTCATCTCTGGGATTGCCAGTGAAACTGCAACGCAAACTTGGGCACTTTCCAGTCCGGTAGCCGCACGGCGTTCGCCCACTGTTTGCGGCGTTCTCCATCGCTTGGGAACCTATAAACGGCGGCGATTGCAAACAAAGGATGAATGCACACCAATGTACAGCAATACTTGTCAGCGGAATGATGCACTACCCGGTGGAAATTGACGCCCAATTCCTTGGGTACCGATCGCGACTTGCAGCCTGGCACCGAGCATTGCGGCATTGTTAGAGCGAGCCGCTTCGCAAACCTGCTGCGGCCACACTGAAGACGTGTAACAGTGTAACCGCGCGTTTAGGTTCACGGTCACGCGCTGCAAAACGGCCTTCTATCTGCCTATCAGCTGATTTCCGCCGGCTCAGCGCTGGCAGATGCAGACGACAAAAGAGGCGATACAGGACGGAGGAGGCGGAGAAGGTGCACCGAGAGAGAGAGGCAAAAAGAGTCCGCCAATGGCATGCAGGGCCAATGGTCCGCCATTCGACTTACAGAAATGGCGTTTCCGGCTGCGCTGGGTGTGACGTCAGGGCCTCTCCTAAGCTTTTCTTTCCTCCATGTATATATATATATATATATATATATATATATATATATATATATATATATATATATATATATATATATATATATATATAGCGGCAATGGGACTTGCCTTCATCAGAGTACAGTTACATGATTTTGCTGTCATGTAACTGTACTGTTACTGTAAAATCATGTAACTGTACTCTGATCAAGGCAAGTCCCATTGCCGCTACGTGAGTAAACCTTCTTTTTATTGTTCTTGCTGTGTATCCGACTCTTTACTTAGATAGCAGGCGACCAGACCGGGGCTTCGTAGCTCCTTTATTCGGAGGCGAGTCGACGAGAACGCAACATGGCGATCAAGCCCAAGCACTGATGATGATCTCCGAAGAAGCGGGCTCGTCGATGATGATGAGTATGTACAGGAAATGAAGTGATCACCTCAAGCTGGTGGTGATGATAGACAGCAATTGCTACCTATGGTGGCAGACAAGCTGTAGCCTCAAACAAAGCTCACAATATATATATATATATATATATATATATATATATATATATATATATATATATATATATATATATATATATATATATATATATATATATATATATATATATATTGTCACGAAGACAAGGACGATGCAGTTGTGTTGAATGAGAAACACGTTTATTGGAGCGAACTTGTGCTCCCCTAACAACTCAAAAGAATACAGAGGCGGCGAAGCAGCGGTCAACAAAGTGACTTGCACAGGCGAGTGTCGTCGAATCGAATGCCCCGGCGTCCGCACTGCAGGCATTTTATCTTTTGGCGCGCGTGGTTCTCGAAACGTCGATTCGCATCGAGAACATAGTAGATCCAAGAAGATTATTCTGGGCTGTTCACGTTAGATCGGAATGCTCCCCCTATCACAACAGATAACACATGCGGCACAGAAAGAAAGAATGGAACACGCGCTTCCCTTGGCGCAGAGATAACACAGACCGGCGCAGCCGGGCGGTAAAGGCAAAACACAAATAAACAAACCCAATGTATGGTTCGCGGCATTACCCCCCCCCCCCCTCTAAGAGTGCATCGACCCGATGCTAACATAAGCGACAGTCCGAACAAATGAAAATAAAAGTTCGTCATCGTCCGTAGAAAGGTTTTAAGCGAACCACGTGGACGACTTCAGGCCGCGTGCGTCGTCGTGATGTGCCGGAGTCACCATCGGGGATCACTTCGTAGGTAAGTTGGCCAACACGTCGTAGAATCTGGTAGGGTCCGAAATACCGTCGCAGGAGCTTCTCACTGAGTCCGCGTCGTCGGATGGGAGTCCAAACCCACACAGGATCCCCTGGTTGGTACTCGGCGTCTCGACGTCGGAGGTTGTAGCGGCCCGCATCCACCAGTTGCTGGTCCGTTATACGAACTCGAGCGAGCTGGCGGGCCTCCTCCGCACGTTGAAGATATCCGTGGACGTCGGCGTTGAGGTCGTCGTCTTCTACGTGCGGAAGCATGGCGTCGAGCATCGTAGTCGGCCTTCTACCGTAGACAAGCTCGAACGGCGTCAGCTGTGTCGTCTCCTGGATAGCCGTGTTGTACGCAAACGTGACATACGGGAGCACTTCGTCCCAAGTCTTATGTTCAACGTCAACGTACATTGACAGCATATCTGCGATTGTCTTGTTCAGACGTTCTGTTAGTCCGTTCGTTTGGGGGTGGTACGCCGTCGTTCTTCGGTGATCCGTGTTGCTGTAGCGTAATACTCCTTGCATCAGCTCCGCAGTAAATGCCGTTCCGCGGTCTGTGATTAGGACTTCCGGGGCTCCATGTCGCAGCACAACTTGGCTTATAAAGAACTTCGCCACTTCTTGTGCAGTCCCCCTCGGAAGAGCGGCGGTCTCTGCGTAGCGCGTCATGTAGTCTGTCGCTACGACAATCCACTTGTTCTGTGATCGTGACGTAGGGAACGGGCCTAAAAGGTCCATTCCAATCTGTTGAAATGGTCTCGATGGGACGGCGATCGGTTGCAGAAGTCCGGCGGGTCTTGTCGGCGGCGTTTTTCGTCGCTGGCAGTCACGGCAGCTCCGGACGTAGTGGGTGACGTCAGAGGTAAGGCCGGGCCAGTAGTACCTCGCCTTGATTTTTCCAATAGTGCGGGCTGTGCCCAGATGTCCGGAAGACGGGTCGTCGTGGCACGCTTCCAAAATTTCGTCACGAAGGTCCGCGGGGATGACGAGAAGGCAATTCGCTCTTATTCCGGGGCTGAAATTCTTCTTCACAAGGAGGGAGTTTCTCAGGCTGAATGCTGGTAAGCTGCGTTTGAAGGTCCTAGGAACGGCAACGTTGCATCCCTCGAGGTACTCGATTATGACGCGTAAGTCGGGGTCGGCACGCTGCTGGGCGGCTAGGTCGCTCTCCGTCACGATCCCGAAGAACGCGCTGTCTTCATCAGAGTCTTGTGGTGGTGGGTCGACGGGGGCGCGGGACAGGCAGTCGGCGTCGGAGTGTTTCCTGCCCGATTTATAAACGACTGTAACGTCGAACTCCTGCAGGCGCAAGCTCCACCGCCCAAGACGGCCAGAGGGGTCCTTCAAATTGGCGAGCCAACACAGCGCATGGTGGTCTGTTACAACCTTGAATGGCCTTCCATACACGTATGGGCGAAATTTTGAAATCGCCCATATAATAGCCAGGCACTCTTTCTCAGAGGCAGAATAGTTTTTCTCCTCCTTCGACAGACCACGGCTAGCATAGGCGATTACCCTTTCGCAGCCGCTTTGCTTTTGGACAAGGACGGCACCCAAGCCTATATCACTGGCGTCCGTATGCATTTCCGTTTCGGCATTTCCGTCGAAATGAGCGAGCACGGGCGGGCTTTGCAGGCGTTTTTGCAGCTCGCCGAATGCTTTTTCTTGGTCGTTTTCCCAGCTGAAAGGGATGCTATCTTTCGTCAAGCGCGTGAGTGGCTCTGCAATGCGTGCGAAGTTTGCGACGAAGCGCCGGTAGTATGCGCACAGCCCGAGAAATCTCCGCACGCCCTTCTTGTCTTTCGGCCTTGGGAAGTTCGCAATGGCTGAAGTTTTTGCCGGGTCAGGTAGGACTCCCGCGGCGTTGACGACGTGGCCCAAGAACTTGAGTTCCCCGTATGCGAAACGGCACTTTTCAGGCTTCAGCGTCAACCCCGACGTACGAATGGCCTCGAGTACAGACTCCAACCTTGCAAGGTGTTCGTCGAAAGTCCGGGCGAATACCACTACGTCGTCGAGGTATACGAGGCAGGTGTGCCACTTAAGGCCAGCTAGCACAGTGTCCATGACTCTTTGAAACGTCGCTGGTGCTGTGCACAGCCCAAACGGCATCACCTTGAACTCGTATAGGCCGTCTGGGGTTATAAATGCAGTCTTCTCTCGGTCTCTCTCGTCCACTTCAATTTGCCAGTAGCCGGTCTTCAGGTCCATCGATGAGAAGTACTTCGCGTGGCAGAGGTGGTCGAGGGCGTCGTCGATTCGGGGGAGGGGGTACACGTCCTTTCTCGTGATTTTGTTCAGTCGCCGGTAGTCAACGCAAAACCTTAATGTGCCGTCTTTTTTCTTTACGAGTACGACGGGCGCAGCCCAGGGGCTTTTCGATGGCTGTATAATGTCATCGCTCAGCATGTCGTCGACTTGAGTCCGGATGGCTTCCCGTTCGTGTGAAGAGACGCGGTACGGTGACTGTCGGGTAGGTCGGGCTCCCTCTTCGGTTACTATTCGGTGCTTCGCTAGAGGGGTCTGACGTAGTTTTGCGCTCGACGAAAAACATTCGCTATAGCGACGCAGCAAAGCCAATAATTTTTTCCGTTGTTCTTGCGGTAGCGCCGGATTCACGTCGAATGGCTGCGGGAGCTTGAATGTTTCTACGGGTGTGCGTTCAAAGTCGGCGACTGCGATCACATCACTTGCTTCTTGCGTTTCGTCGAGGAACGCAATTGCAGCTCCCTTGTTTAAATGCTGGTACTCTTCGGTGAAATTAGTGACCAAAACGTGATATTGGCGTTGCTTAAAGTGCGCAATGCCTCTTGCGACGGAAACACCACGGTCGAGAAGCAACCTTCGATCACTCTCTACGATAGCGTCGATGTCAGAAGCAGCATCCTCACAGTAGACGGCGATCATCAAGCTTGCGCGGGGTGGCAGGGTGATGTGATCGTCGGCGATCCTGACAGCAGCACGGTGATCGGGGTTCGGCTGCGGCGTCGTGGAGTGATTGGAGGAAAATGTTATCGACTTGGTCTGCAGATCAATTATTGCGCCGTTGTCCGTCAAAAAGTCCATTCCGAGAATCACGTCGCGGGAGCAGTTAGGCAGAACGACGAACGCCGCAGGGTACGTTGTGCCGTCTATGGTGACGCGCGATGTGCACGTTCCACTTGGCGTCACGAGGTGGCCTCCTGCTGTGCGTATGTGCGGACCGTCCCATCTGGTCATAACTTTCTTCAGTTTAGACGCAAATGGTCCGATCATTACCGAATAGTCAGCTCCCGTGTCTACGAGGGCGACTACGTCAAAGCCGTCGATGGACACCTTGACGTCAGATGCAGTCGTCCTCGAGTTCCGGGTTCGTCGGGGCGTCGTATCTCTGCTTGTACGTGTTGATGGTCGGGCACTGTGCATCGTCGTTGTCGTCGTCTTCTCAACGGACGTCTCGGTCAGGTCGGGTACGCGTCGCGCCGTGTAGCTGTCGTCGTGTTCGGAAGTCTCGTCAGGGTTAGGTCGGGTCGTCGGGATGAGGGCATGTCGTGAATCACTGTCTTCAGCTCGTCCTTGCGTCGTTGGAGGGTTTCTAGTTTTTCGCCGTAGAGCAACTTCACCTCCAGAAGTTGCCGCCTTTAGTTTCCCCCGCGTGGGCTGGGGGACCTTCCACGGGCGAAGTCAGCGTTGCTACGGCGGTTCGGCGATTGGTAGGGGTAGGGCGACGGCGAACGGTTGAAACGCGCTGGGCCACGGCTGGTTTCAGATAGATACTCGTCGATCTCACGTGGTCGTTGGCCAGGGAGAGGGCGAGGTGCGTCGACGGAGAAACCACGCAGTCCGAGTCTCTTGTATGGGCAGCGACGGTAAATGTGGTCGGCCTCTCCGCAGTGGTAGCACAGAGGACGGTTATCGGGAGTTCGCCATACGTCCGTCTTCCTCGGCGTCTGGTTTCGGGCTACCGGGGGTCGGGCGGGTGACAGTGGGCGGCGGTACGGCGGGGCCTCTGGACGGCGTGTTGGAGCAGGGCGGGGTCGACGAACAGCCGCGGAGTATGTCATAGCTTGTGGCTCTCGGGGTACCTCGGATGGCGTAGAAGTTCCCAACGCTTGTTGCACTTCTTCTCTAATCACGTCGTTGAGGGAAGCGACTTGGGGCTGCGGCGGCGTTGGGAGAAGTTTCCGCAGCTCCTCTCTCACTATTGCGCGGATAGTCTCGCGTAGGTTGTCGGCCGGGATCCGCGTGCTGCCAAAGTCGTTCGCATTGGCCGCGCCAACAAAGTTGCGGTCATACTGCTTAGCACGCATTTCGAGGGCTTTCTCAATGGTGCTGGCTTCGGTCACGAATTCGGCGACGGTTTTGGGCGGATTTCGGACAAGTCCAGCAAACAGTTCCTCCTTCACTCCGCGCATTAAGAAGCGCAACTTCTTTTCTTCCGTCATTTCGGGGTCCGCGCGGCGAAATAGCTGCTTCATCTCCTCAACGAAGATCACGACACCTTCGTTGGGGTGTTGCGTGCGTGTTTCCAACAAAAGGGCGGCTCTTTCTTTCCGCACGACGGTAGTGAAGGTCTTAGTAAACTCGCTTTTGAACTGAGCCCAGTTTGTCAAGGAGCTCTCGTGGTTCTCGAACCAAGTGCGAGCCGAATCTTCCAAGTAAAAGAAAACGTGCCGGAACGTTTCTGCGTCGTCCCACCTGTTGAATTTCCGGACGCGCTCCAGTTTCTCCAACCATTCTTCTGGGTCTTCTGCGGGGGCTCCTCGGAACGATGGCGGTTCCCGGGGCTGCTGCAGGACGATTGGCGACGTTGTTTCTTGCACCATGGTGTTGGTTGCAGCGTTCCTTTTCTTGGGCCCTTCTGGCATCAAACCGAACTCGGGCGGTAAATCTTGCAGGCGGGGGCTGGCTCTTGTTGGACTGGCTTGGCGGCTTTTCGAGGTTGTAGTGGGCATGAAGGGTGCGTACCCAGCACCTCCACCAGATGTCACGAAGACAAGGACGATGCAGTTGTGTTGAATGAGAAACACGTTTATTGGAGCGAACTTGTGCTCCCCTAACAACTCAAAAGAATACAGAGGCGGCGAAGCAGCGGTCAACAAAGTGACTTGCACAGGCGAGTGTCGTCGAATCGAATGCCCCGGCGTCCGCACTGCAGGCTTTTTATCTTTTGGCGCGCGTGGTTCTCGAAACGTCGATTCGCATCGAGAACATAGTAGATCCAAGAAGATTATTCTGGGCTGTTCACGTTAGATCGGAATGCTCTCCCTATCACAACAGATAACACATGCGGCACAGAAAGAAAGAATGGAACACGCGCTTCCCTTGGCGCAGAGATAATACAGACCGGCGCAGCCGGGCGGTAAAGGCAAAACACAAATAAACAAACCCAATGTATGGTTCGCGGCAATATATATATATATATATATATATATATATATATATATATATATATATATATATATATATATATATATATATATATATATATATATTTATAACCCTCAAGCGTCAGATTCACTTCTACTAAATATAAAATAGCCCAGAAAGTGAAGGAGAACACAGTCGCCCAGATAGCCGAATTGGTAAGGCATTCGAGATCTAATCGAAAGGCGTGGGTTCGGTCCCCACTCTGGGCGCGTTTTTTTCTTTCTTTCTTTCTTCCTTATATTTAAAAAAAATCTAAACTTCATTAACCGTAGTAAAAATAGAGCCTACCCACACCCCTATGCCTCCTTTGGCGTTGTAGACTGCCGACCTATGTTTCTGTATTTCCTCAACGAGCCCCTAATTTCCTTAATATATATATATATATATATATATATATATATATATATATATATATATATATATATATATATATATATATATTGTGGTACCGGGGTTCTTGCACCCGGCCGCGGTTCCCCAGAAAGGACACTGAGCCCCCTCGATCACACCTTTACTTGGAGTCCCGCTACGCCAGCGTACACCGCTCAGCCGATCCGGCTGCACACACGTCGCCCAGCCGAGTCCGCCATGTCCTATCCTCGCTCCTCTCGCGCCACCTCCTCATCCTCCGCCGGCACATGTCCATCGCGCGGGATTGTCCACCGCCACTATTGCCGGATTACCACACTCTCCCCCCCTCCGAAGAAAAGGCCGACGCTGGCTGCCCTCGGCTGCAGTCGTCGGCACTCTCGAGGGACTCCCACGGCTCAGCCCGGATGGCAGTAGACCGGTGCCACAGGTGGCCTCCTAAGACCCGGGGGTCCTTGCAGAAGGTCCAAACGTGGCAAGGTCCTGTCCGCGGGCCTTGCTCCGCGGGTCGCGTCGGCACTCTCGAGGGACTCCCACGGCTAAGCCCGGATGGCAGTAGACCGGTGCCACAGGTGGCCTCCTAAGACCCGGGGGTCCTTGCAGAAGGTCCAAACGTGGCAAGGTCCTGTCCGCGGGCCTTGCTCCGCGGGGGTGGTGTCCGGCGCAGTCGTCAGCAGCTGTCCGCCTCGAGCTCCTGCTTCATCTTGGCGAACTCCTCCTTGGTCATGGAGCCATCGCCCTCGCCGAGCTTCTGGAGCTTCTCCCGCGAGGCGTCGAAGTCCGGCCGCGGAGGGGCCGGGGGAATGATCATCCCGGCGTAGTCCTCACTCTCCTCCAGGGCGTCATGGAGCCAGATGAACTCCTCTGGCTGCCGAAGCACAGAGAACTCCGGCTTCTGGAAGTCCGACAGCGTCGTCTTGGTGTGGACAGTGAACTTGACCTTGTCCCTCTCGCTGAGGGCATCCGAGATGTCCACCACCAGAGACTGGTCCGCCAGGTCGATCGTGCCTGACCGCATCTTCAGCGAGCTGTCGGTCACATTTGCCGCGGAACACCAAAACGAGGAAGAAGACCACAATGCCCTTCCTAGGAACCACGGCCGGCCCCACGTTCAGGGCGCCAAATGTGGTACCGGGGTTCTTGCACCCGGCCGCGGTTCCCCAGAAAGGACACTGAGCCCCCTCGATCACACCTTTACTTGGAGTCCCGCTACGCCAGGGTACACCGCTCAGCCAATCCGGCTGCACACACGTCGCCCAGCCGAGTCCGCCATGTCCTATCCTCGCTCATCTCGCGCCACCTCCTCATCCTCCGCCGGCACATGTCCATCGCGCGGGATTGTCCACCGCCACTATTGCCGGATTACCACACTCATTTCCCTCATTTCCTTAATATATATATATATATATATATATATATATATATATATATATATATATATATATATATATATATATATATAGAAACGCCAGCAGTCTACAACGCCAAAGAAGGCATAGGGGAATGGTTAGACTATTTTTTTACCGTTAGTGACGTTACATTATTATTTTTTTATTAATTACGTGAGAAAGAAAGAAAAAAAGAAAAACACGCGCCTAGAGTGGGGACCGAACCCACGCCTTTGGCGTTGTAGACTGCCGGGATTTCTTTCTGTATTTCCTAATGAGCCCCTCATTTCCAAATTTTCCAAACTATATATATATATATATATATATATATATATATATATATATATAGAGAGAGAGAGAGAGAGAGAGAGAGAGAGTCGGAGAGCTTCACGGAGTCTGGGTGCCTCCGATCACGCTCCCACTGATGGCCTTCTTGGTAAAGCCCACCAGGTCACGTTGCTGCCCTTCCTTGCTCTTTTTGGTAGCCGGCAACTCTTCAGTGCAGTGTTGTCTAATTTGTGTATAAAGGGGGAACTCGCACAATACGTGTTGTTGATGGGCGATGGCATTGCAGGAGCTGCACATGGGGTGCATCTGCCTTTCTGCCTTGTATGGGTAGTTCTCTAGCCGGTATGTGCCGCGTTCCAGCTTGCACGCGCTTGTCTGAATGTCGTTTTGGTGTCTTTGTAGCTGTGGATGTGGTTGTGGTAGCTGCTGTCTGGCTCTCCTGTAGTCTTTATGTAAAGCTGCTGTGGGATTTCTTTGGGATTTCTGCCATCGTTGCTGGGAGTCCGGCAGAGGGCTTTTCGGCCGAGTTGATTTGCTCTTTTATTACCCAGAGCGCCAGCATTACTTGGAATCCAATACATCTCACAGTGCCTTGGATATATCGAAAGAGATGAGCCGCGATTTGGGGGGTGTATCGTGGTGCTATAATTCGGCAGGATTTATTACTATCTGTGTATATAGTTAGGGGGCGGGCTGTTTGACTGAGATAGCACATTGCTTTTTCTACTGCGTAGATTTCTGCTTATTGTGCCTTGTGGAAACGCTTGTTGCTCTCAGGGTAGGATCAGTTGAGTGTGTTCCAGTGAGAATGGGATCTTGACTTAACATTTCTTTCCTCAAGCTATACTTAGGAGCCGGATAAAGCGGCCACTCTCCCTCATGCTAAGGCGCTGCATTATTTCCTTACCTCTACTTCGTGTAATGTGTCCAGCAGTGTATAGCCATTGACCTCAGAAAGACGCAGAGATGAAAAACTGCTTTTTGTGGTAGCTACTGCTGTTCTCACTTTTTTTCTAAGCTTCAAAATGCTTAAATAAAATTTTCAGCTGCTGACTTCCGATGGAGGCGTTTTCTGTTTTGCATTTCTCTTTTGTAGGCCTATTGATTGATTAAAATCGGGCCTTAAAATCGGTCTTGATTTAACATCGGCAGACCGAACGGACGTGAGAGGGGGGCATTCCTGGTCCTAGTACCGTGAGCTGGCCAGCTCGCATAGGAAAACGCCGGAATCATGCGCAGGGGCATTCTCAGATTGGAGGTATTCGGGGCGGGAAAGATGGTTAATTGTAACGGTGAACGGTGGGGAAGATGTAGCGAAGTAAAGTAAAGCTGCTGTAACATGTCAGGGTCTGCAGTCGGCGCCAAAGTTCGTAAATTTTTCAAGCTGTCTGTCTGTCTGTCTGTCTGTCTGTCTGTCTGTCTGTCTGTCTGTCTGTCTGTCTGTCTGTCTGTCTGTCTGTCTGTCTGTCTGTCTGTCTGTCTGTCTGTCTGTCTGTCTGTCTGCCTGTCTGTCGTTAGCCCCACACCAAAAAGCTAGTCGCATAAACCGTTGAATTTAGTCGAAGGAATATTCCCGAATACCCAGCCTTTGAGTACCGGTTTAATTAGCTCTGGCAGTGGCATTTAACTAAACCTCCATCATACAAGCGGCTTCTCCTCCGGCAAAAGGCCGCCAGGAATGCGGGAGTTTGAGCACGTTTCGCAGGCGTGATGTCCTCTCAGAACCATTCCGACGAAAGAGAAATCTCATTGCAACGCGAATACATTCCGTAGTATAAGAACGTGGTCGTCGTTGAATTTTTCCGGCTTTTTCGACATGTACTCCTGTATATTATCACTCCCTAGAAACGTTCTTTAACAAGAAACTGGCCTATAGATTCATAAAGCTGTTCTAACTTTATTGATTTTAGGAGAAGTTCGAGTTGGTTCGAGAAGTTCGAGAAGTTCGAGAAGTTCGAGTTGGTTACCATCTCGGTTTTCGCGGGAGGGAAAACCTCGCGCGCTTTTCTTGTCACTCGGCTGCCCCGTCGGAAAAATTCATACCAGGTGTTCCAAAAACAACGAAAATGACAGCAATGCCTTCGAGGGGAATGGCAGAAACGCCTTCGAATGTGTTTTCGCTGTTTTCGGAGCTGCACCGCGGTTCATTCGTGGCTGAGATATCAGCGATGACCTACGCAGGAACATGAACAAAAAATTATAACGAAAATGTAATCACGTTTACACGTAGTATAGGGCTGTAATCACATCGCGACCTTTGATAGGCACAGCATAATTGCGTGGCTGGATCCAATCTTGGTTTCAAAGACAGGCAAGACACAAGTTTGGTTCATTCGAAAGATTGCCTCGTTAGAATCATACTGACACCAATTTTAACGTGAACTTCGCTCAAATGAGCTACGCAATTAGGAAAAAAGGGAATTGCCATGCGACTCACCAGGTCATTTCCCGCACTAGAACATATGACGTCAAATGCACAGCCGTGCGATTGGCTGAGGGCTGGCAAACGCAAACACGAGTTAGGCGGGGCTTATAAGCTCGCAGAACGAGCTATTTTCACTTAAATGTAATGCATATTCATTTTATAGCAGTATGAATGGTGGGGTAAACAATGGAAGTTATAAAAGTACACGTAAACACAGAAGTGTCATTGATTACTGCTGTTGGTACTGCGCGCTCCATGCTTGCCATAACTACACAGCACTGCGGAGCCTTGGGGTTGTGTTACACGACACTGCCCGATTGGCGTAAGCGACATTCTCTTACGTGGCCCTGTTTGTTAAGCATACCTCATATTTCACGAAACGATTACTACCTACCGTAACAAAAACGAGCCAGGTGCAAATACGGTCAAGAAAAAAGCAAAGGCGGGCAGCGGTGCGTCGGGTATGGTGACGCCATCTAGGAGGACTGGCGGTAAACACGGCTCGGCAGTCCGCTACAGAATTAACAGCTCACTTGAGGTTCGCTTGAAGTCCCGTCCATGTGACATCATAGCAGACGTCACGAAACACGTGATTTGGCGGGAAAATCAAACTTTTAAATTAAATTGATTTTTTCTCAGTGAATAAAGCATCGTTTGTGCGCGGACAAGCGCAGGGGGCATCATAAAGCACCAAATCTTTCGAATAAAACAAAATTGTATTTTTTTCTGCGAGGCCCCTTTAGGGATATAATTTCTTGTTATGGAAGTTTTGAAATATGAATGTATTCAATTGTGCATGGCTAAGACACAACTTTCACTCTTCATGCTTTGTCTCGCATCTCAGCCAGATGTAATCCGCGCATGTGTTAGAAGACCAAAATGTTTGACATTACTTGTTGCTGTCTGCAGCATGCATATTTACAAAATTTTTAAAGGAAGCTAGGCATTGAGCATTTCCTGCCTTTTCAACCGGAATTTTTTCTCGTGGATTAAGATCTGAAATTAACGTTCTAACCAAAGTTTTAACTTCCCTCAATCCCCAATTTATTATTTAGCTTGTTTTGGTCTTTTTTATGACCGTTGCCACCGATACGATAATTTCAAAGATACCACTGTTTTCACTCAAAAATTTTAATTCAAGTTCGGGGCTTTAACGCTTTGAAGCTTCACCATTGCTATGAGGCGTGTCGTAGTGAAGGACTCTGGGTTAATTTTGACAACCTGGGGACCTTTGACGTCCGCCAAAATCCCTTTTTTTTAGCTCACCTACGCTTCTTCTCTTCAGAAAATGGAAGCCGAAAGATCCCTAGGACGAAACAGCCGATATATCAAAGTTACGGGTTCTCATTCCACATTCGCCTAAACACGCAGAATGTCACCTGGTGGTTGTGAACTGTACCATTCAGCTTATCCGCCCCGGTGGCTCAATGGTCAACCCAAACGGCTGCTCAGTACGAATTGGCTGATTTTAATAAAATGCAATAAAATTACTATTCGAGTATGTTCCCGAGACTCCGCAGGTCTAATTAATTCTACGCCTTCGGCAAAGGCCGGTCTCACAGTATCCGTGTAGCTTTGACGCACTCCCCTTGCTCTTTTCTAATTCCTTTTTTTTACTTTTTCGTATTCTTTCCTTGAATTGTAAGACATCATGTACATTGAAAGAAATAAAATCGTCGCACTTCTTATTTGGATTCGGTCGGTCAAGGAAGCAGCTGGTCAGTTCGCTTGAATATTTATGTATCCCTCGTTCTGACATTCCTCGGCCCGGAGCAATTCCTCGGCGTGGAAAAACCGTCGTAACGTGGCAAGGACTACAGTTTCAGCAAACAACAACACGTCGAGGTGTCTCCCGTAAATATTATTTTTCCGGGTAAATAGGGCACTGGCGTGGCTGGGTTCTTGAAGTGGGCACCTCGACTTCTGTGCAGCTCTGTTCAGTGCCGTGAGAAATTCTGCAAGGACGAATCCATCAGAGAGGACAGATCTCTTGAGAAAGCCAACCACCTAGACCCGTCTAAAAAACTGCTGTATGGGTGACTTGTCTGCGGCTGATAACTGCAGGAATATTGTACTTTTTTTTTGCCCGATTGAACTTCTGATGGCAAAATAAGAAGAAGAGAGAGAGAAAAGTACACTCTGTGGGTCGTTTGTCCTTTGACGTAATTGCAAAGGACACAATTACGATATTTCAAATACACTCTATCCGAAGAATCCTAGGTTAATAGGTAAAGTCTTCTAAAAGCAGTTTACTAGAACAAGGCTTACCGTACGAGCATTCTACGAGCCAGTTAACTTCTAGTTTTGACGAGCAATCTCTAATTGTGTCACTTAGAATTCTGAAGTATATTCATTTTCTTTAAAAATAATGCAGCCCCATTCAGAGCCTTTGCAGGATCCCAAAATATCGACAATAGGTATTGAGTAAATACCCGTGCATTGTCAAAACGTTAAATAATACAAAAATAAGAGCTCAATTACATTGTTAACAAAAAAGGAACTCCATTTGTGCAAAAGAACTCATATCATTACCATCAAAAATTGAAAAAAAAAATTCAAGGAGCACACTACCGACCCGTTTCAATCACGTTACAAATACCCTGATATGATAACAAACAAAGGAAACCAGGTAGTTAGTAAAATCCCGGAACGGCATGTGGCCAAAAATATATATATTTATAACTCTTGTTTTGTGCGGTAGTGGACGTGATGTAAATGTAGCTGTTGGTTTTCTATTTTTTGTTGGAAGATGCGAAGTACTGATCTGCAGCAAGTGGATACTTTATCTATAAACTGCGATGATTCCTGGCGACCAGCCCTTTGACGTTTTGCAGGGGCAAGAGATTCCAAATTCCAAATTCCGTGGTTCAGTTTCCCCTCAACGCACTTGATTGAGCAAATATTGCCGCCAACAAAGCAAATTCGCAATGAGAGCATCGCGCATATCACTTGACTCAAAATGTGATCTGCCCTGTGACACTGCGCAGTGCATTACGTGATGACAGCACAAAGCGAACTTCTCAGTCAAATCGTATGCTCGACATTGTCATCTGCCAAAATATAATTCTTTTCCAATTTAAAAGATGTAAGCAAACATCAATGTACACCCTTTGTAATAATTTTCTAGACCAATCCTCAGCCTTCTCTTCCGCAAGGAATTCAAAGAGTAAGCTTTTGTCTTTAAATGTGACCAAATATTTTATGACAGTAAGAAAGAAAGGTGCTTTTTTTATTTATTGTACCTCAAATGCCCCTGTACAGGGATTTTAGATGAGGGGTTTTACATGATGGGTTTTACATTAGCTTTCCAGTATCAAACGTTTCAGCCTCACTCAGGACGTAAACTTGGACATCGAATTTTTTGCGGCCTGCGCACTTTCGGCTTGGCCTAGAAATTTTTGACGAAGCCTGTACCTTCAAAGCCGTGCTCCCTATGGTGTATAGGGCAGAGTAGTGATTAAGCCACTTGACATCTTTTGGTGCCTTCATGGGTTCGATTCCCATTCCTGGTACTTGCTTCAGCCTGTAGCTTTACGGCCGCGTGTCGCAGAAAATCCTGTGTCGACGGCAGCGCCGACCGTTAGCGAAAATCCGGCGTGAGCGAGAAATCCCACAGCTCCGCCTTGAGGCGCCCAATGACACCCCCGGGATCGTGGCGCTACCCCAGCAGATGGCGTACCAGCCGGAGCGAGAAGTTTTCCCCGCTCGGAAACTATGCGAACGGCGCCCGATAATACTACCGCATTCCACGCTTTCGGAATTTTGAAGAGAACCTGCAACACTTTCGATAAGCGCTCTCAGTCTTTCATTCGCGTGCGAAACCACTGCGAAAGCTATAGTTATCGCCAGCACGGAGCAGCACTGCGTGATTCCCTCGTCGCACCAGATACGCCATCCATTTCTGCTTCGCTTTTGTGGCCTGCTTTTTTAAGTTGCCATCGCAAGCCGTTCATTGCTGCAACTGAAGAAAAACCGGCACACAGCCGCTACATGGCCTTGGTGGCGTAATTCGAGCCGTCGAGAGCGGGAAAGATAGAAAAATCTTTTGAGCGAGTTTACAAGTTATCTGATGGGCATAGAGCAGTAATTTTCGGGTGATATACTTTGCGACCCGTAACCTAAGTACTGGGGGTGTTGGGTGACTACGCTCTGCAAGCATTTAGGATTTCAAAAAAAAAAAAGTTGAAAAATGCGTTGCAGGGTCCCTTTAACAGCAGAGCTGCTTAAGCGTTTAGTTCCACCGTATAGCGTTACCAGTAAAAAAATACCAAGAAAAAAGGCCCAGCACACGTGAGCCTGCGCCTCAGGAGGAATGCCGGGCGTTAGCCAGGCTTGCGCGTGGTCTTGCGCCATGTGAAGACGGCCGCAAAAAAAGCAAAAATACACAAAATACCTAGCGCCCGTGAGCGTGCGCCGCGTGAGGAGCGCCCGGCGCTGGCCAGCTAGACCTTCGAGAACGCTCTGCCCAGCGTTCGTGGCGTGATCTCTCGTTTACTCTTCTACTCGAGCGTTCGCACCTGAAGTGGGGAGCACAGACGCCGAGTTCGCGAAGTCGGTTGCCGCGGGTGCTGGCGCGTGCTAACGCAGTCCACTTTGGGAAAGATGTGAAAGCGTGTGGGCGAAACGATCCGGGTCTGCCAGTCATGGAGAACTTTCAGCGGCAAGTTCGGAAGTCCATACCGCCGGGTCTCCGACGAAGGGAGAGGGGCCGCCAGCTCTGCTTCTTTTCGACCTCTCCACCACTTGTGCAGGCTGCGCCAATTTCTTTTCAGGCCAGAGTGCACTTTAGGCGCTAGCCTTGTCGTCCTATAGCTCGCTCGCTCGATCCAAATATATAGAGCTCCAAGGCGGCGTCCCGGGGTAACGCAGTTGTTCGCGGCGTACCCCAGAGGCTTCGAAAGCCAAGCGGTTTATATAGTCAGAAGCGTTCAAAACTCGTGAAACGCTGGCGCTTGTCATACACCTTCCCGTTGTTTAGCGCAAAGAAAACTATAAGTAAATTTGAGGAAAAATATACGTAATTAACCACCAGGGGCCCGCGTTCCTTCAGCTAAGGATGCCCGGTGGGCTGGTTTTTAGGATAGTAAGCGCGAAATGTGGCAGTGCAACGCCGGCACGTGCGGGGAGAAAAGCACAAAGAGAACAGAACTCCCGCTGGCGCAGTTTCAGGCAGGGGGCGCGCGAGCACTGCGAAAGCGGTAAATTTTAATTGCATGGGGGTGGTAGCAGTAAGCGGATAACGCCGGTACAGCCCATTATGGCGAATCACTGCTCTGCACTTCCGATAGCTTTCACATTGAGTTGAACGGCTCTAATTTTTTTTATTTTATTTGAAGCCGCTTGAAATTGTGTTGCCATGTGCTGCTCACAGCACCGAGTTTTGCGAATCACGGTGCACATAAAGCTCTTGCTTTATCGAGTGAGCTTGGTGTTAGCCGACTGAATTAAGGGCAATCTTGAGTTAAGTATATGCTTAGGGTAAGTTCATTTTCTTTGTATACATTGTACCTTGACGACAGCAAGTTCTACCTGTGACAATTTACAAAATATCAATGTAATTCGCCCAACCTGGTTTTCGACCGTCGGGCACTGACTCGGGGGATCGAAACCATGGTTGCAAATAACGAAATAAAATCTGAGATCATGAATTTCAGCGGTCTGAAGCCGGAAATAGCGTCAGGGACACATAAGGAAGCAGAAATAACAATTCTTAGCGGGTAGACAGGTGGCGTTCACGACAGAAGGTCGTTCTCATACTGCCATTAAATTCGCGCGACGCTTGGGCTTATGCAAGGAGTTCCACATTTCCTCATGGCGTAGTATGCGACAGGAATTTTTAAGTAAGCGGCGGTAAACGGAGTCTCTAGGAGAGGCACGTGTACGATGAATCACGAAGAAAACCCCACAAGGTTTTTCGGAGAGCCAAGGATGCGGGGACCAACATTAAGTTAAGAGTCAGTAACCACCTGACGAACTCGCAAAGGATTATGACATTCGGATGACGACTTGCGCACCAACGCAAGGGTGTCTTGACGTTGTTTTTGTCGACCACTGCAACAGCTGCGCAACGTTTTTCCAACAGGTGCGCAAACAGCCCGGTGTCGTATAAAAAAAGTATCTCGCTGCACTAGAACAAAGGGAGAGCGTCACCAGCGGCTCTAAGCCCCGTAAAATGAGCGCCGCTCACAAACGCGTTGTTTTTGAAAACGTTCATAAGTTCGAAGTAAGGACAAAGAATAGGTTGCGTCATGTTTTGGCTGCGTATTGCGTTTAGAGTACGCGCGCACGTGTAGGCGTGTGTCTATGAGTTTGTGTGTGTGCGTACGTGAATGTGTATGTTCGGATGCGTGCGATTGCATGTGTTTGCGTGTGTGCGTGCGAATGTGTGCGTTCGTTTGCGTGCGCTCATGTCTGTGTGTGCACGTACATGCGTGCGTGCGTGCGTGCATGTGTGCGTGTGCAAGTCAACTACCAAGGTCCATCCGCTCTTGCCTAGCAGTGGAGGAACATTATTGATTGATTGTAGGGTTTAACGCGCCGGTGCGATGAGGCGCGCCGTAGTGGAGGGCTCCAGATTAATTTTGACCAGTGCAGGAACATTAAAACTGCATTGTAGGCGCCTCTGTGCTCAATTCCCGCATTTGAACAACAGCATAAGAGTGGTAAATTCGTCCTTACGCATTTCTGTGGGCGGGCTTCGAGGTCAGAACCAGGCACGATATTTCGGCATGCAAGTGTTATTCAGGTATGGTTTTTGAGGCACTTCAGTGAGTATAATTTTCAGGCCGAAGTGAAGTCGATACAAGCCTTCAGCGATTCCACTTCTGCTGCATGTTGTAGTCCTTCAGACCTACTGGAATGAGGAAGTTCGTGGCAAAGTCGGCGCGTGCGCCGTGCGCAAAAAAAAAAAAAATAGAGCAAGAAAGAATACCTCAACCGAAAAACAAGACAGCCATGGAAATGGCGACTGTGTGTTTAGCGCAAGGGCAGCGGTTGATAGCAGTGGCCGTCGCTCGCTTAACATAAGCACTTTCCTGTGGCATATGCGCGCGTTCGCATCTTTCTATCCGGTTTAGTTCTCGCCCTTAACCACAGCTGCGACTGCGTACAGAGACCGTTTCCCCACTCGAATACTCCCACCTAATTGATTTTCTTTTTATCTCCCCCGCGTACTCTCCCGCGGGACGATTCAGGCTCGCTTCTCGCGTGAAGACTTCAAAGGCTGTTTTCCGGACGACGCGGTGCGCGGGGATCGATGCAGACACTGAGAGAAGACACGTGCGACCGTTTCCTTTCGATCTTTCCCCCTTTCTCTCTCATCTCTATCTAGCTCTTTTTCAATATCGTGAAGTTGAGAATCGCAACGAACAAAATTAAATTTTGTGAGTCTAGGTTCAATGCGTCAAGGTCAAAGGAATAAAGGCATTCGAGAATGACGGAGACAGAAACGCGTTTCTGCTGGCATCGATGAATCTTCGTTTTGCTCACTCCATTCGTGTGCGTTTGTGTCTCTGTGCATGTGTACCTTAGCAACAAGCTCAAGTGGACCGCAGCTTTTCCTGCAGCCGCTGGCGATCCGATTTGCGAGGACGGAAAACAACTTTATCCTGCTTGTGCTTGTGCTTCGCTTGGGGAGCAACCGTAATGTGCCGCTTTATTCTCCCATGACACCCGCCGCGGTGGCTCAGTGGCTAAGGCGTTGCGCTGCTGAGCACGAGGTCGCGGGTTCGATTCCCGGCCGCGGCGGCCGCTTTTCTGATGGAGGCGAAAAGCAAAAACGCCCGTGTGTACGAGATTTCGGCGCACGATAAAGATCCCCAGGTGGTCAAAATTAATCCGGAGCCCTCCACTACGGCGCGCCTCATCGCCTGCGTTGCGTCGGCGCGTTAAACCCCACAATCAATCAATATTCTCCCATGACGATTCTATAATCAGCTTTGACGCTAATTGCTTTATTCTCCTTACATTTAACAAAGAAAAAATGTTGGGTGCTCCTGTGAAGCGAGCGAGGAGCTTTCTACTGCAATGCATAGCGCGGGAGTGGGCTGCGGCTGCGCTCTGTGGCCGTTCTTGAATGAATGAATGAATGAATGAATGAATGAATGAATGAATGAATGAATGAATGAATGAATGAATTTTTTACCGTAGAATACGTATCTTGCATGACGCGTGAATTTAACGTTATTGCGGTAGAAACTTTTTTTTTTGAGCTGATAAATAAAACAAAATAAAGTTGGTCAGCCTTTCCTAAGTTGAGAAAATCGAGCAGTTTGTAGATTATTAGGGGTGAAGCCCCTTAGAAGCTCGGGCTGTCGGAGTCGCATGTCTTCGCCGCCGTCGTAACCATCGTCTCATGTAGTCACGGTACCAAAACACCGGGACACTCGTTTACGCCTCGCGCTACAACGCTTCGTGCTTCAAAGACAGGAAACTTTTACAGCAAAGCTGTATGCCTCTACCCCCCAGTGGTTTCATTTCCATTGGCAAAAACTCCAAGGCCCTCAGAATACACTTATACACTGCATGATTCGCCCCTCACCAGGTTTCACGTTTGTGGAGATGGCCGGGTGTTAGAGGAGGTGGCCCGGGATTTTTAATTCTGCCGATAATTGTGTCCCATTTTTTTACAACCGGTAGCCTATTTTAGTTAGCACCATGTTCCTCAACATAGTGGCTCCACTAACTGTTGTCAAATGGCTCCACTAACTGTTTGATTCTGTTGTCAAAGAATACCTTCTCGCCCCAGACGCATGTCACTTTAAAATCATAAAGTGAAAGTCCCGATAACGCGTGCACACACCCTTGGAACAGAGAACGATAACACGTCTCCGAACAAACAGACTGATGGAAGGTCGTGTCAAACCTTAAGAATCGATCTCACACCCACTCCCCTTAATTGCATGGACTGGAAATACCAGTGTGGCGTGTTACGATGGATAGTCAGCGTTCGAGTTTGTATTCGATGAAGTAGATGAGCTCGTTAGATTAATGAGATTAATAAACGAGTTTATTAGATGGCTTCACTAGACGAATGCTCAAATAAACTCGTTATGGTTCTTAGTGGGAGACAAACAGCGTGTCTTACCCGGAGTGCCCAAATTGAGGTCGATGCTGCTCCCGGTGCCCGACTGGTCCTGTATGACCGAGTTCTCGCGTGACCGCATGGGAAACACTTGCACACGGGGAGAGTTAGAGCCGGATCCCGCAGCACTGTACACGCCGTTCACTTTAGAATCCATGGGCGTCGAGGAGGAGTCCATACGCACCGCCAGCAGAGAGTCCCTAAGGAATGGAGAACCAGCTTTAGATGCACTTTCGAGGGCACTCGTTTGCTGTAAACAGGCCATGAAGGCAAAATATAACTCTATTCGATGCGAAAGAACTAGCCTTTGGTAACTCAATCAGCTCCATCCCAACCAGAAAGAGTTTTGAATCGAAAAAAAATGCAAGTAATGTTGGAAAGGTTTCAAATTTCGCGCTGGAGTGACGTGTTATCGGCAGGAGTGACGTAATATGGGCCAGCACTGAAACAGTTATCTACCTGTTAACTCCTGTTAACTTCTCGTTAGCATTGAAGTGATGCAATCAAACGGACTTAAAGGTCCCATTACGATCGCCCAGTCCTGTTTCTTGGCTGCGGCTTAGGCCGACGGCAGCCAATTGCACAAACAAGATTCTGTGACGTCATAGAGACGTCACGGGAAAGTGGCTGGGATTTGCCACTGTTTCATGAGTTTTGCTTAATATCTCCGTTATTTGCTTGAATATTTCAATAAATTGATCTTTATAATGAACAAAACTGGTCTTTTTTTCATGGCCCCTTTAAACCAGCATAAAATTTCTCCCGCGCACGAAAAGATACCGTGACTGAAGGCAACCATGTGAGTGCGCTGTTACTGGTTACGTCGGGCTCCGCGGGATGGCGGTACTTGTCCGTGCTAAGCACATGATTTATGTCGGACGTTCCAAACTCTCCCACACCGAACGTAAAGTAATGCCTCGAGTCCAGTGTGAGTGCGATTATTAACCTCTCTGTTGACACCACCGTTGAGAATCGGGTTGAAATGAAGAAGACGACGAAGGCCGTGTTTTTTTTTTTTTTTTCGACGTGCGGGAGCAGTGGCACAAGCCGCGCCATGTATGAGGCCGTTTCCAGTGTTGCCAACCGAAGAAATTGACAGCTAAACTTTTCAATGAATACCACCTAGACAGCACACCCGCTAGTATGCACACACCCCTAAATCTGCTTGTTAGTATCCAAGAAATCTATCCAGCAGTTTCAAATACGCAAACTCTGCACAAATACCCAAACTCTTCACCACTACTGACTTTAACCAAACTAAGACGACCCCCCAGAATAGGAAGGGAAACTAAAGAGGAATTGAAGTTTTTACTTGTGAATTTCTAAGCAACGATAGTCACCTAATAAAAAGTGAGAAAGCTATAAAACGTCCTATTGTAATGCTAGAACAGAATGTGCATGACGAATGTCTTCGAAAAAATTTCGCCAGCGAAGTTTAAGCCATAAGGCCTCATCACCTATTTACCCAAAGAAATAAGGTATACAGATTGATATATTTTTTTCTAAACAAGGTACATTTGTAAATGTTATGCCTCCCTCTGCTACCTTTTTTGCAACTTATACCCAACCGCCTGCGTAATTACATCAAACCCAAATTCTTATGCCAATTTTCTGGTGCTCTAGGTATATCCAACTATCATAATGCCATGCTCAGACTACCGATGTAACAGCCATATCGTGCACTATGGACGTAAAAAAATGGCATTTCACGCAGTTCGGTTGGCTGAGACATCAAATGATGTCATTATTTAAAGATATTGCGACAGTTCGACAACAGTCTGAACCCGGCCTAAGCTAGCCAATAGCTACGTGTGCTTCTCGTTTCCTTTGTCGGATGTCCAGCATCATAAACATGCTAGAGTGCTAGGAGCTACAAAACGTAAACAGTTTGGCTAACACGTACTCTACAGTTTGCTTCCATCAAGGTTTCCAAGCTAGCTGATGAAATCGAAAGGGTAATGAAGACAAAATACAAGTTCGAGCTATTAAAAAAACTGTTTGCCCCAATAGCAATGACACGAATTTTCTCGCAAGCATTCAACAAAAATTCGAGGTAATAAAGAAAGCAAGCACGAGGTCACGGGTTCGATTCCCGGCCGCGGCGGCCGCTTTTCTGATGGAGGCGAAAAGCAAAAACGCCCGTCTGTACGAGATTTCGGCGCACAATAAAGATCCCCAGGTGGTCAAAATTAATCCGGAGCCCTCCACTACGGCGCGCCTCATCGCCTGCGTTGCGTCGGCGCGTTAAACCCTACAATCAATCAATCAATCAATCAATAAAGAAAGCATATGATGCAATGACAAATCCCCAGCCGCTTTCCGGCGATTTCTCTATGACGTCATTGAATCCCATTTGTACGATTGGCGGAAACCGACCCCAGTCACCGCCCAGAAACATGGCTGGTTGATTGCCGTGGCCTTCTAGTTCAGTTTGGCCGTATCGATTGAATGCTAACGTGCAGTTAACGCACTGATAACTATGTTTGTAGTGTCGGGCGATATTACGTCAGTTCTGTGCATATTACGTCACGGTAGCGCGAAATTTGAAAATGTTTCCGTATTTCTTGCTCTAAAACTGAATTTGATGGCGTGAATGGAGCTGGGAGAGTTACCAAAGGCCAGATCTTTCGAATCAAACAATGTTGAATGTTGCTTCATGGTCCCTTTAAAATGCGCCACGACCTAGCTGGCCCCAGGGGGGTAAAGGAAGACGGCGGCACTCTATAGGCGTACCTGTGCACCGACTGCCTCCCCTTGGCCAGAATGGGCGTGTGGGTGATGGTGGGCGTGGTCGCGGGGCTGGCGTCCACAGTGAACGGGTCCGTGTCCAGGGTGATGACCACGGCCGGAGGCGGAGGCTGCATCTTGGGCTTGGACATGGCCCGGAACGCTGCCGCCAGATTGGAACGCGAGCTCTCGTCCCCTAAGACCATCCTCGCTGTTCCCACACTAGTCCCGTCGCATCCGTTTGTTCACTTCCGGTTTCCGTCCAGCTAGTCCCTTCCCGTTCACGAGTCTTTTGCTCTAAAGCTTGTCTTCACGAACTCACTGGTGGTTCCCGGGTCTTCCGCTGTGCTGACTTCCTCGGGGGTCCTTATGGTACGCCAAACTTTCGCCCCAGTCTTTGATGGCGCAATACAAGGAAGTCTAGCAGAGAATATGATTAAGGTCTTCGTGTAGCTTTCTCGTTTGTTGTTCCAAGTAACTGCTGACTTTCGCGTTGTACAAATTCACCTATACCAGGTACAGCTTGGACGGTTACTCCTGTTTTAACGTAAGAGAGCGTTGTCTTCTCTCCCCTCGGCTAACCTCGGTGTCCTCGCGTTGGATCATCTATCTGTCAGTGAACAGCCTTGTTAAAGCAGAAATTTTGAGGCACTGGAACGGTGATTGCAATAATTTCGCGTTCTCCCTCTTTCTTTTTTTTTTTGCTCTAAAGGTAGAAACCCCGGCTTGCTATAAAAAACGTCTGTCGCATTTTCTGTTATCAATCTGTTGCTCCCTTACGCATTCTGTCTGTATCTTCGGGAGCTATTCTGAAGGCCGGTGTTTTGGTTATTCGTAAGGCCACCTCTATTCAACAGCTAACATACTGTGTCGGCTAGTGCATTCGCTAGGGCTCTCTTTCCTTCGGTCATTTTTATTTCACAATGTCAAGCTCCTGTAGATCGGTTCTTATACGCTCTATTCTGGGCTGATGTCTTTCGTTTTGATATTACCCGGGGAATATCTCCGAAGGTGCGGTGGGACACGTTACTCCATGCGGGAAGTCGCAGATATATTGTGCAGAGGCTAACGCGTTTAGTTGTACTTTCAGTAATGATTACTTTTCAGTCCACCTTTAGAGGGACAACCCGAACAGCTAGGGCTGTACGGTCACGCAATTTGATTTTCGCAAGCTATTGCCCTGATTTCCCCATCAATATGAGCGCTATTGCTGGTATTTGCATATTAAGCTCGTGGTGACAGAAGATAACTCGTGTGAGCTGACGTCTATAGCTTCGTCGAAAACTCAGTTTACCGACCATAGGACAATGCTTCTTTCGAATATTTAAGCCTTTCGGTCTTAGTTAATCCGCATCGATCACGCTATCTTTGTTTATATATATTGCAATCGCTATCATAAAACATACCTAAATATAGCAAACAGAGAAGGATATTTTGTGTAACTAGAACAACGCCCCTTCATCTTTTTATCCACTCAATGCCAGGCTGTTTTAGGAGGCCTCCTTACCGCAGCATGCAGAATGCGAGTTAGGATTATCATGTATACAGCGTTTTCGGTACGTCATTACCACTGGTAACACCTTTCAACAAAAAACGACAATTATAAAATCGAACCGAACAATTGAAAGCGTTATAAAGACACTTTTACCTTAAACATGTCCTCTTTGTACTCCGCGGTTCCCCAGAGTGCTTAAAAATGCTGCTGATATTCGCACATTGAATGTATAACGACGTTCTAATAAGGTTCATGCGCGAAGTAGTTCGGTGGTGTTGTTCCACGCCATAACTTGCCGCATTAGGAGGCCCGTGTTTTAGAGATCTTGGCTGTAACATAAATGTGTCCCATGTTTACAGTCAGCCCCAGAAAAGCTAACTTGAACGCAGTCACTAATGCGATAGATTCGTTAGAATTACTTCACTTGTATTGCTAGCCATCATTCCCGAAATCGTTACTACGCCAGATGTCTCCTTGTTTACAGGGTGCACACATAGAGCACGCGAAGTAGATGTTCATCCTTGCCTCGTCCCAGCATGTCCACTGCACAGAATACAAGAACAAACAGCACGGCATGTCACAGCAATTTAAACAAGCATTCTGATGCAACACGATCTAACTTTTTTTTATTCACAGCAGCCAGGACCGGTTGCCAATGAAGACTATTTAATGCTTGTTTATATTTTTGTTTGGCGCATACGGTGTAATTTCGTTTCCTTTCATTGGTTACATTAATACAAGCAGGTTGAATTTTGTTAGATAAATCGTAATAAAACAAGCAACAATTCCAAATTCAAACACGAACAATAAGGAGGTGAAATTCCCACAAGTCTGTATGATATGAGAGTATGAGTTCACTTACACAACGCTCAACTTGAACTTCTTTAGACAAAGCGAATGATAACGCAAGTGCCAGAAGAAAACAGCGAAACAGAGGATAACAAAACTAATCGGCCTTAGCCTATGAGTGTTAAGGCATAGTGATTGGCGTGGCTTGGGCCACTGCGTCCAGTGACTTTGTTACTCACGCGGGCAGCACGCGACTTCTCGCGTTCTTTTTTGTTTTTTTTTTTGTCGTTCAGTATTTATTTTTGCAATGTTAGGCGCCAGCTGGGTGGCCTTAACCGGATGTAGCGACCATAGCCACCCAGAACCAGTTATTGGCGCCCCTCGAGCGTACGGCACGAAATTGTCTCTTTTTTAACAGCGCGGCAGTTTTAGCGCTGGCCTTGACGTCGGTGTCTGCTGGCAGGGTTGCCAGGTCCTCAGAGGAAAAAAGTCGCCAGGAAATTGCCGAAAGTAGCCAAAAAGTCGCCACCTCAAAGGGAATGTTTGGAAAGGATCCAGAAAAGTCGCTATTTTCAGCACGGCGATGCTAATAAATTGTTTTGGATTGCCTTAGCGGAAAAATGCGGTAATTTCAAGAAGTAGAATACCCTACCACAAATTTTAATGGTTCGCTGTTGTGCGGCAAAGGGACAGCGCTTGAATACTGTCTACAAAGAAACTAAAGTATACAGGTTTGGGTAAAGCGTTCAAAGAATATGAATGGCTTAGAACGGGCCTTCGTTACACACCCACTTTCACTGCCTCTTTACATTTCCGTGACTATTACACGTCGTCATACACACTTCTCGCCATTCTGCGTGAAATTTCAAGCTCCCGTAAACTATTGAATAATCAAACTTTGAACCGACGCCATTGTGTGAAGGCTTTAACGCTATTCATGCGACACCAGGTTCCGGATAGTACAAAGACCGAGGCCGCCGTTTCGACTTGTGCCAGTAAGTAGCGCTGCACGGCGGTGTGTTTGAGTGATTGATTCGTTGCGACCTATTCTAGACTTTGCCAGATCACCATCTAGAAGTTTGTTCTCTTCTGTTTGTTCGCTTTGTCTCGACGGCTGAAATGCTCTGAAGCACCCTTTTCGTGGAAGGTCGGGCATCGGAAGTGCCCATAAATATATCAAATCACCGATGCTCAAAAGATCCAGAAAGTAACCAAGTCGTCACGTGGAAATTTTCGCCGCCACGAGTCTCAAAAAGTGGCCAGTTTGGCAACAAATCGCCAGACCTGGCAATTTGTCTGCTGGTATCGTGTCACGCTACCTCAAGAGCACGCTTCTCCGCAGCGGAAAGACCGGTTCCCACTTATCGAAAACAATCGTTAAAGATGAGAAAAAGTTCCGAGGGCCTTCGTATTTTAAACAAAACGGCCTACATTGCTTCTACAAGATGTCTTCCCAGCAAAGCAATCTTGTACACAGGTGAAGCCCACTTTTTAAAAAATCGGTGTAAGCTGTGTTTTTGTAAGCTGGCTTTTTCACATTGCCTGTTCAACAGTGAAGCATAACCATCTATCGAAATCTATGATTACAGCAAACGGCCTTCACTCTTGTGTTGTGGAAAGTGTCCTTGTAACCTCGGCTACGACGGCGCGGTCAGCCCATGGCTTCCTGAACTAAGAATTCATACCTACCTTTGCAGCTCAATAAATGTTTCATCCTTCTCTCTCTCTCTCTCTCCCGAAAAAATGAGATGACAATTAGCCGCTACGAAGACTCTACAAGTACGCTTAATTTCATTCACTTGTTTTAAATAGTTAGTTCCCAGTGAAGCTGTAAGCGTCAGAGAATTACTGTCTGCCGTCAAAGCATGGCCCTTCAAGGAGAGAGTATGGTTACAGAAAACGGTTATAACTGTTGTGACAATTAGTCTCTAATACTACTCTAACATTATGCACAAGAAAGACGCCGAAGGTAAACAGAATCTTTGGGAACAGAACCCACACCCCCGGTGTTTCAGCAGGTTCCCCACTAGGTTTACTTTGTTTTTTTTTTTTGTGAATGTGCCATGACTGCGGCAGTTCTTTATACAGCGCCTTAACATATATATGTAGAGGTTTCCCTTTGCACACGTAAACACCGATACATGGTGTATTTTTATTGCGGAGGGTTCCTTAATTAATGTCGTAGCAGCGTGCCGTCTGTCCATTCTGGACTCGAAACCAAATCAGGAGGTATATATCAAGCTATATTATATCGAAACCTCAGCGGTCATTCAGGCATTACGGAATCAGGGGGTAGATGAGCATTATGTAAGAATACTAGAGGATATCTACAATGGGTCCACAGATACCATCATCCTCCATAAGGAGAGCAGTAAAATACCTTTAAGGAAGGGCTTCAGACAAGGAAACACAATTGCTCGAATGCTATTCACAGAATGTTTACAAGAACTGTTCAGTACGTTGTATTGGGAACAAATAGGGTTAATGGAGAATACCTGAGTAACCTCAGATTTGCTGATGATGTTGCCTTGCTAAGAAACTCGGGGGACGAATAGCAAAGCATGCTTTCCGCACTGGACAAACAGAGTAGAACCGTGGGCCTGAAAATTAATATGCAGGAAACCAAAGTAATGATCAATAACCTCGGGAGAGCACAGCGGTCTGAGATAGGTGGCGAGGCAGTGGAAGTGGTAAGCGAATATATCTTACTACTTAGGCCGAGTTGTGACCCCGGAACCCAACCATGAGGCAGAGATAATTAGAATGATAAGAATGGGGCGGAGTGCATACAGTAGACATTCTCAGATAATGAATGGCAGCCTACCATTGTCCCTGAAGAAGAAAGTGTATGACAGCTGCATCTTACCGGTACTCACCTACGGGGCAGAAACGTGGAGACTCACTAAGAGGGTTCAACTTAAATTGAGAACGACTCAGCGGGCAATGGAGCGGAAAATGATAGGCGTAACATTAAGGGACAAGAAGAGAGCGGAGTGGGTCAGGGAACAAAGGCGTATTAAGGATATATTAGTAGAAATTAAGAAGAAATGGACGTCGGCAGTGCATGTAATGCGAAGGCGAGATAACCGTTGGTCATTAAGGGTAACAGAGTGGATCCCTAGAGAAGGCAAGCGTTGCAGGGGGCGGCAGAAGTTAAGATGGGCAGATGAGATCAAGAAGTTTGCGGGGATAAATTGGTCGCAGGTAGCACAGGACCGGGGTAATTGGAAATTAGTGGGAGAGGCCTTTGCTCAGCAGTGGGCGTAGATAGGCTGGTGACGATGATGATGATATCGTGCGTACATTTTTTGCAGTACACACCTCTCTTCACATCGCCACCCTCTTCAAACACCCGCCTGGATGCATCGCGAGGAGCGAAACCCAGTAATGAATCCATGCACATCCCGCACGCTTTGAACGTTGCCATGTCAGCTTTTTCAGAGAAAGTACGCAGCACCACTTCAAATTTCACGATGATGCTTACCAATCCCCAACGTTACCAGTCCCCAGCCAATCATTCTCGAACCACAGTCCGTCGCGCACTGCACAATTGAACCCGAAAGGTCTGTCCAAAAAGTCCCCCTGAAATTTCGCGTACGCCCCTTGTGCTCGCTCAATTTACTGGCGCGGTACCTGCGTTGCTTCACCGCATTTTCCGCCTCTCCGAGGCAGCAGGATCTACGATCGAAGATTCCTAGCTCGCTATAAAAAGCCGTGCCGAAGGAATTGACACCAAGAACCTGCTACTGTTTATCAACACATGCTTCGCATGTGCAAGTGTCGTCACAAAATCGACGCCGAAAACCTGGCGGCGTTTACCGAGACAAGTTTAGCTTAAAAAAAAAACACCGGCCGTTAGTTTGCCCTTTGAATGCTATCGCGTAGTTTACAGTAAAGCAAGCAAATGAAAGGTTTTTCTTTGTAAACTCGTCGTCAAAATCGCCACCGCGTGATGACGGTGTAGTGAGTCTTTCTACCAATACAACTCTCGGATGGCGCATGCAATCGCAGCACTGGTGGAACCCGGACCTGCAGTACGCCCCCCTTTACGCTCTCGACCCGCATTGTACGTTTCGTATACCTCACGGTTCATCGAGGCAAACAGAATGTGCTATACATCGCCTGCGCCTCAAAGTAGCTTATACCAAAAGCTTTCTAAACAAAATCCGTCTGATGGCATCAACTCTGTGTCCACTTTGCGGTGTACGAAAAGACACTAAACACCTGTTCTGTGTTTGCCCACGTTTCAACTCGGCGCGAACGACAGCGCAAAGTTTATTTCGAGCGAGAGCTCTCAGCAGGAAGGACTTTTTAGACCCCTGGAACAGCGAAGACAGTGCGGTGCAGGGTTTTAAAGCTCTTCTGCGTTTTCTCAGAGACACTTGATTCGACTCCAGCCTTTCTTTTTTTTTATGTGTGTGTGCCTGTGTCCGTCTGTTGGAGTTTCTTTCGTTTTTTTTTTTTTTTCCTTTTCTTATTTGCATTATTCATGTAAGCATAGAACCCTCATCACATGTTCACCAACCATCTGAAGTAGCAAGCCCAGCATTATGCAGGGCTGACCTCTTCGGTCTCATTAAAGAATTCTCTCTCTCTCTCTCTCTCTCTCTCTCTCTCTCTCTCTCTCTCTCTCTCTCTCTCTCTCTCTCTCTCTCTCTCTCTCTCTCTCTCTCTCTCTCTCTCTCTCTCTCTCTCTCTCTCTCTCTCTCGCTCTCTCGCTCTCGCTCTCTCTCTCTCGCTCGCTCTCGCTCTCTCTCTGAATAAAAGTTTTGAAAGCGACGGAAGTTGCCCATGGGCTTCACCAATTCAACCGGCTGTTCTTCCATCCACCGTAAAGATTCATCTTCTGAAATTATTTTGGGAGGCACGAAATACAATGAGGCACAAGCGCAAAATAAGCGAACTTAGTGTTCTGGCGAGTGTAAATTAATATTCTTGCGAGTCAAACTCGGGGAGAAAAGCATGTGATCTCCAGCATTAAGTGTAATCTCCTTTCAAAAGTCGCGCGTTCACGTCACGGTAGTTTCTTCGATGGAGTGATACACAACATCGGCTGTTGCTGTTCTTAACTTCTTTCCGACTATAATGCGTATTCGTCCCCTCCCCCCCTCGTGCTGACTGTGGCGCCTCGGGTCAGCTCTTCCTGCATAGCCAGCCACACAAAGTATCCCTTCTTGTCACGCATCGATAAGACTTAGCGCTCACAAAATACGCCGCTAAACACAACTGCTGTCGTGTTCCGGTTATTACTATATTTCGGCCGCAACGTCCACTTTATTCCGACGTCTCAGGCAAGCGCGGAACAGCCAAGGAGAAACTTTCCGTCAGTTGCAGGTGCGAATCTATTGACTTAGGCTTCCTTTGTCTGAATATGCGCTAAACTCCTCGCAGACACCGCGGCCGGGCGGAAAACACGCCGTCGTCGTTCTGCATTGGTCGGAGAGGTCGAAGTGTCCCTTAATCGGCACTTGACAGAGCGCTGCCGTCGTCGCAGGGGATCGAAGTGCCAGCCATCTATTATTAGCGTCTACCTTCGCCGCGCCCGACCTTTTCCCCTCCACCCACTGAGACAAGTGGCCGCTCTTGATGAGCCTACATTACCTCTGCAAAAGAGTAGCCTTTCCGAGGGCAGAGCCCATCATTTGGGCCGTACGTGGGCGTCGGCAAGGACAATATAACGTAGCGGTCATGACACGGGGTAGTTTGTTTCAGAGTCCGAAGACACCAAAACGCCTAACACAAAAACATTATTGCCCGAATAAACGAAAGAGACGCTCTGCTTCCGCCCCGCGTTCTCGAAGGGATTCGTCCTCTTGCCGCTTGACACAATTTGCTTCGTTATCCGCTTCCACCTTACGCTTTCGGAAGGCTTTGATCGGTCTCCTACGCGTTTCGCCGCTTGTCGTTCCTTCCTCCGTGTAAATATTCAGAGAGCTGCCGACCACTGTGGGTTTCTCTGCCTGCCCGTTCGCTGCTTAACAGCATTCTCAGTCCGATTCTTACTTCATCTGCCATTGACTGGTTTGGACGGACACGAAGCAAGTGAAATTCTCGCGAAGAGTGAATGGATTGCAATGACAGGCATCACTATCCGGTGATCGCTGTGGACTTGCAAGGCTCCCTTCACACTTATTGAACTGCCAGCCACAGCAGTGCTTGATTTTCTTTCGGCTTAGTCAAAATTTGCATCTTGAGGCCTTGAATTCAATGTACGCTAATGCGGTTTATGTATATGACACGAAAGTCATTTCTCAGCGGGGAATCAGGCAGGAACATGGCTCGCGGTTTCAAAAGAAGCCTGGAAACGTCGCGGTGATAAGACTTACCGCCAAAGCGGATTGCAACGGTCTTTCGCGTCTCGCTCAGCGAGAAATTAAAGTGAGCGAAAGGACAGAGTAACAGTTTAAATTATACCGTATCGGACAACACCGGCAGTTTCGTATAACCTCGGCTCCCGCAGACGTCATGGTATAACATTTAGTGATCTGTTTGTTTATTGAACCATACGCCTCGTTCCGGCCGGAGCAGCCGAAATGTCTGTTTCGATAGTCCGAGTTACCGCAGTCAATCAAATTCGCGTCGGCACACTGTATTAGCATATCGTTGTGGTAAATCGGTAACTACGGCCCTGATCCTTCAGCCATAACAAACTTCCGTGTCCACGTGGCAATCATTAACCGCTTTGTGAAATGGAAGACACGAAAAACATACTGCACCCGCTCGGGCGTCGGTTGTGGTGCCGGAATAACAAGGCACGTAAGCGTCAGTAGCTTCCTCAAATAACTTAGTTTCACGGCCGTCGTTATTTCTTCATGCTTTTACGATGCCATTCAGGTGCAGATGTCGGTATCGCACTCACAGCAACAGCTGTATCTTAATCTGCACGGCACCGCGGCTGGTCTTCATACATCACCTGCTTCGTCCAGGCCATCTACAATGATTTCAGGATATCTTTTGGGGTCAGATATTATATTACTCTGCCCGAAGGCACAAAATACGTTTATTAGAAGCTCGACCTGTTATTGTTTCGCACAAAACAAACTCAAGGCATACCATCACACAGTGCTCTGGCGTCAAAAAAAAACTAGCGATTTGTTTTAAATCTTGCAGGACAAAAACCAAGCTTACCGACAACTGGTAGGAGAAAAAATGTTAGAAAGAATCCCTGCTCATAATCAATTTCTTGACACATTTGTCTCGTTCCGATTTCAGATTTCACCGCACCGGAAGGCCCGCTATTTAAGCGTCGCGCTCATAATCTAGGCCCACAGTATTCTACGTTCGTTTCCTTTTTTTTTTTTTTTGCTTCGTAATTTTCCTGTCGGGATATGAAAAGAGACATAAAGACGGGAGAAGAAAAGTAAAATAACGAGAACTTTGGCCGAAGTTGCGGGCTAATGTAGTGGTAAATGTTTTCTTACTCTATGATTTCGTGTCTTGCAGTTATCACTTTAATTAATAATGTTGCCGCACATGTTGGCATGACATACTTGTAGCCATCTGTGAAGAGAACATCCTGCCCTTTTTTACGTGGCAACGTAGTCCATTTAGTGCTGAATTTCGTGCTCTCTTGACGACGGTGTGGCCCGGCCGAGGTGGCGCCCTCAGAGAGCTCGGAATGTCACTGGGCTTCGCCACGGATGCGGGCGTGGCGAGTTTCACTGCGTGGTTACCACTACCGCAGCAGTGGTCTTCAAATCCATCCTACTTAGACCGCGCATACAAATCAGCGCTGCTAAGTGTGTAAGGCATGCCATACCAACGCTTATGCGAGAGGGGGGGCAGAGAGACTGACGTTTTTCTAACCAGGCGATTAAAGTGATTTCCTTTCCTCCTGCCTTCTAAGTTCTGCTTGCTCCCTCTATCTCTTTCGTGGGATGGTAATCGTACATTATGTTACTATTTCAAAGGCATTTAGGCACCAGAAAATTACGTTTCCGCGTATGACCATGGGAGAATGGTTCAGGGAAATCGGAATCGGGGCTTTGGCACGAGGCGATTATGGCGCTCGGCTTTTGTTCGCAGGGCATTTGAGACACGGGGATAAAGTCAAAGGGATTTTGCTACGAGGCTTCTGCGCGGGGTTCAATCGTGATGCACCCTTTGTGAAGACCTGGTGTCTTGTACGGGCCCCCGGAACCGCTGCTTTCCCCAACACAGTAGTTGAAAATAAAAATGGGGGCGTTAGCTCAGCTAATCTAGGATATGCAAAGCAAAAGCGTGACTTAGTTTGTTTGAGTTTTGGTTTCGCTTGGTTAACCTTTGATGTAGCTGTATTGCCGATTACGGCCCAACGCCGTTAGGTCCCGTGCAAAGCCCACAGAAGGAGGCCCGCCTCGCTTTCATTCGCGGCGAACGCGGTGTTCCTCATCGCCGGGCGCAAGATGAGTCACTTAGCCCGAGACGACCCAGCGGCACATGCGTGGAAGGCGGCTTGGTTGGTCGGCTGCCGATCAGCTGAGCGCCCGCAGCCGTACGCCGCTCAGCTGGTCAGTTGAGCGGAACGACTGAAAACGGGGCCTTGTGCGCAGCGCCGAAAGCGGGCCTGGCGAATCGCGCGATTGGCTTCAAGGGGTGCGTCGCAGGGGTTGTCTGAGGTTAAAAGGTAAATTTGCCCAACCGCGGCGAAACCGCCTGACCAAAGTAGTAAAGCTTTGCTTTAAAAGTAATTATGAAATGCTGACAACAGGGTAACGCGTGCATTTGCAAAGTTGTCCCTGCGCACATGCTAGTGTTCTATACTGTCGTTTTTCTGCGATCGCGCTGGAGCGCCGTAGTGAAGCCGATCAGCGGCTATTCCTTAGAGAGCAGAATAGTCTGATGTGCGCGAGATCGGGCCTGTGAATTACGGCTCGTTTGAAAACTACGCCTCGCACACATCCGTTTCTAGTCACGGCCAGCGCCAGGGACAAACGCGGAAACAAGACAAACACGGAACAAGGACGATCCAGTCGCCTTCTCAAGGGATATCCGACCTCCGCGGTTTCCTTCCGCTGCCGATCATTCGCACAACGATGGTTTGCTCCAGCGCCGTTAGCGTCAAAAGTCGAGCACGTGTAGTGGCCGGGCTAGCAGCACGGACGCTGTGATGATCCAAACCGAGTGCAACGACGGAAACGTGGACGGGAAGTCGCTAAGCAGATCGACACAACTAGAACTTCTTCTCCCTATCGCGTCAAGAAACGCTATTTCACGGATGTTGCTATAACTGCTAGAACATGCAGTAAATGTTCTCCGTTGCTCTAAAAGGACGTCCGCCAGATTTCATGGCGTGGATACAAGGTCTACATCACAACCCCCTGCTCCGATTCCTTCGGGAATCCGGAGTGTATCTGTACATTTAATTTCCCCATATGCTGAATAGCAAACTTCCGCAATAAAAATTCCCCGCATTTCCCCGAGGGGAAGAATGTGAAAGTGCGAATGCACGAGTTGAATTTGCGCGGTTCGGTAATGTTCGCGAAAGAGAGATCACACACACACACACACAACTACAAAGAAAGAAATATGCATTTATTCACAGACACCTATTTGTGTTGTCGTTGTACTTGATTGCTAGAGCGGATCTCAGCTTTGAAATTTCGTGTCAGTACTCCTTTAAGCGGGTGCATTAGCCCTTCTCACGCCCGATTCCTGGCCAATCCCCCACGTGGGTATGTGCCATGTCAGCGGCCAGGCAGCGCGCGCCCATCTCCCCCCGTTGCCAAGGAAGACGAGGAGATTCCTGGCCAATCCCCCACGTGGGTATGTGATGCGGACATCGCCGGTGGACGCAGGTTCAGGGTCGCTTAAGAAGTGCATTGCACTTAAAAAAAAGCGTGAGAATATCGTCGTCCTGCAGTGAACATAAAGAAGACAAGGCCGATGACGATAATAATTAAGATGACGATGATGATGTGGTACAGACAGAGTGCTGCTCACTCTTCATGTGCCGCGGCAATAAGAAATTATCTTGCATTGATTTACTCGCGTAATAATCGCACTTTTTTATCAAAAATTTGCTGTAAATTTAGGGGTGCGTTCATTACGGGGGTGTAAAGTTTGTGCAAAATATTTTTGAGGACAGAAAACGCAAGCAAGTTGTGCGTAAAATTTATTTTGATTGTTCTCATGAACACAATAAAAATAAAAAAATAAAAACATAACAAAAACTCCGCACACTGCCTCTAGCCGCTTTGTAAAGTGTCGCAAAATGCCGTGTTTTCATGAATTACCGAACGCGCCGATACGAGTTTGCTGCAAGGTGACAACAGTTCGACCAATAAGTGGCTGTCACTGTTACAGTGCAGGACATCAAAACAGACATGGCGGCCGACTCAGCAACCTGAGCGCATTTCTTTCTTTGTCTTGTGAGTACATTATGTGCATTTAGTGAGAGTTTCTTCCTCATCATAATTGAACGCATGCTTGCCGATATCGTTAGTATCGGCAAGTGTGCCGCAATAACGTAGCCATGTCCGCTTTGAAAGGGAAGGAAACAGAGGTAAGCCCGATCATCATCAGCTAGACTTCGCACACATATACCGTATTGCTGCGGCTACTTAAGGGTGCGTTCATTGTGCGGGAAATAAAAAAAAATTGAACTTCGTTGACATACTCAAGGGGGCGATCATTACGCGAGTGCGATCATTATGCGGGTAAATGTGGTACTCGTTAATCGGAGACAATTTTTTTCGCCCATACATTTACAAGTTTTGGACAAAGGGAACATGGCATTGAGAGGAAATGTGATAACAAAGGAAAGTAAGCGGCCAGTTTTGACCCGGTCTTAGCGAATTATTCGCTATAGTGGTACCGTTTCCACGACACGACGCCCGTGAACTATGGGCGTTACCCGCAGCGCTGCTGCATTTAGGCACGTGCATTGACTTCTTCGCATGCTTTTTTTGCGACTTCTTTCACGGCCTCAAGGAAGGCGAAAGTGGATTGGTACTGCTCAATATTCGTGACTTAAACGGCTTTCAAATCATTTTACTCCTGGCGCCACAAACATCTAAAGAACTAATCTTTACAATCTCCAGACATACCGCAGAAAACCGTTGCTTGCACCTTTAAAACTCGGTTTCGATGCGAGCGTTCGCAATCTCTCCATCGGCGGAGGACGTCTGTATGACCATTTGTCAGAACGGCGATAGATTTTAAAAAGCAAGAAAGGACTTAGTTACTCTGCCGGATACTGGCTGATGCAAGATACCAAGAGCCATACGCTGCGGTTTCTTTATATATTGATTTTCTTTTTTTTTTCTGGGACGTTGTTCTGCTTGTAAAAGAGATAAATAAATAGCCCGCTCTCGCTCGGCTGATGCTCTCAACACTGTTCCGCTCTCTGAAATTTTCTTTCTATTTCTATTTCATTTTCGTTCACGATGCGAAAAACCATCTGCCGCCGAGTTTCCCAATCCCGTACTTGACCCGAAAACGTCCCGATTTGTTGTTTTTCGATCGTTTGCCCCTCGTTGCCGCTTGCCTTGTTGTGACGCAATCGAGTTTGCGTTGGCTGCGCTGCCAAATCAGTGCATTTTTTTTATTTTTGTTTGATGCAGCCTTCATTCGTGAAGCACGTGTACTTCAGATAGGCCCGTTTTCAACATCGAGAAGTTTGTCACAAGCGCAGTTTTAAAATTCACTGGAAACTTTATTTGTTTTTTACATACCGACTTTTTGAAAAAGAGATTTGGAAAAGTGTGCGCGTCCGCACAGCCACAGCTGTCATCCTTCAACAGCAAGTGAGCTGTTTCACATATTTAACGTGTTTTTTTTCTTCTTTTTTAGATTTCCAGATCTCTCGCTTTTTTTCTTTTTGCATACGCATTTTTACTCCTTAAATTATGTCTTCCTTCTTTTCGAGCCGCCTTTGTTTTCACGATTTTTAGCTCACCCTTCTTTTAAGCCGTTCGCCAAAGAAAATATTCACTACTATACTCATTATTTATGCGTTTTCATATTTTTTTGTAGAAATCCTGCTAGGATTATTGAATAATTGCAACTTCCAGGCCCATTATGCAAAACAAAATTCAAATCCGATGTTTCAGGCAAGTAGTACCTGGCTCTGCTTCGAGGCACGCAATTGGACGCTACTTTGCATTATGTTCCATTAGAAAATTTGGAAAATTGCGTCCGTTCTGCCAGTTATTTCCTTCCCGGTGTCATTGAGTCGCAGTCTCTGTAGCTGCTTTTATAAAGGCCGGGCAGGGCAGTTTTTTTTTTGTTTATTGCCTCGAAACCAATCGCAACCAATGTATCGAAATTTACAGAGGCTCTAAACAGAAACATACAAACCTAACACCATGTCACTGCCCCATTTGTAAAATTGTTTTCGTTTTCTTGTTATGGTTTCTCTTTCTTTTCGTACGCTAGTAAACGTACGCGTGACGTTGTATTAATTTTGACATGGTACTCCCAGAACTTTTAAAGCAAAGCTTTATTACTTTCGTTCAACGATTTAGTGGAGGATGTGCAAGGTCACCTTTGGACGGGAGACACACCTCAGGCGACACACCCCTCGAAGCGCATCGCGTGATTGGCCGGGCCCGCTGTTGGCACCTCCGGGCGCCGACAGCGGTCGCCACCGCCGCTGCGGCCGAGGCAACCGACGAACCCCGCAGCCTCCCATGCATGCGGCGCTGGGTCGTTTCGGGCAATGTGACTCGTCTCGCGCCCGGCGAAGAGAAACGGTGCGTTCGCCATGAATGAACGCCGCGTTCGCCCGGCCTCCTTCTGTGAGCGTTGCACGGAACCGAACGGCTTTGAGACGTGGTCGGCAATACAGCTAAATCAAAGGTTCAACCAAGCGAAACCAAGACTCAACCTTATTAAGCCAAGCTTTTGCTTTGCATATCCAAGGTTAGCGGAGCTAAGCCACGGCCATTTTTTCTTCTCTGCGAGTGTTGCTTTTTTTTTTCGTTTCATTTTTACGGGATGCACTGTCATTTATTTTACCGTTATTGCTTTTGTGTTTTGTTTTGATTACATTTTGCATTTTCTTTTACCATTGTGATGTGAAGTGCACCCTATGTAATATCCTCCGCCGGAGGGCCTTCAGGGTATTTTTGAAATAAATAAATAAATAAATAGAAGCATTGCTGCTATGAAGTTGACGTTAACCAATAAACCAGGCAAAACTACTTAATGCTGCAGTGACTACTTCACCATGGCATATTTGCACAGTCAGAATCTCGGATGAACGACTAATGTAAGGCTGGAAATCTATTTTATTTTTTTTTACTCCTTCCAGTAATGAACACTGGCTTTTGAAATCTAATATCACACACAGAATTAATTTCGGCATTTTTCGGACAATGAATGAGTCTACACTTCGCGGCGAGCAGCGTAAATATAAGAGAAAAAACAATGGTTGTCGAGACTGTTTCCCCTGTTTGCGTAAGGCGGACCAACTTCAGTGGGCGCTGAACTATATTGGAAATACCAACGTAAAGACGAACCAAAACCAGAATTAGCATAAAAACGTCTAAACTTTCTTGTATCAACCACTACATGACAATTAAAACCAAGAACAAGTTTTTTTTCAAATCTGTAAATCCTAAAAAAGAAAAAAACAAAGCAGCGTCAGGACAGCTATGCATTATACTCGCAGGACCAAAAAAGTATTAATCATCATCATCATCATAATCACTATCATCATCGGCCTGTTAGTGTCTGTCCACTGGAGTACAAAAGACTTTCCCATGTTCCTAAAGCTGTTTGTGTCCTGCGATGCGCAGGGGAACGGATGTCTCAGAAACTTGTATGCAACAGCATATCGTATTGACATTTGTCCATTGGTTTCAACCGAACTCACATTTCTAACTAATCTGACCTTTGAACAAATGCGTGCAACCAACATAATGTCAAAAAACAGGCCTTTTCTTGCACAGCATCCAACAAGCTATGCGGCCGCCGATAATATGAATGCATGCATTTAGCCCCATAGAAGCGCCGCCCACCGGCGCCTAGCAACGGAGTGAGAGCGCGCTGCGCCAACCCGCAGCTGTTTCGGAGAGAGTGTTCGCTATCGGAGAGAGGAGAGGAGGAGAGGCGCAGCTGTGCGGACAACGCCGGACAGACGCAGGAAGGACAGAGGGGCGAGCGTGAGATGCGTTGCATCTAAAACCTCCTCCTTACAAAAACGGCAGATGAACGTCTCGATGGGAACGTGTAAAATGTGCGCAAGGGTGCACCAAGTGAGGTTAATGCATATGTAAAATATGACTCTGACGTTACGAACGTGCGTGTATAGCGGGAAAATCTGCTCTGTCTTAATAACGACCGTATGCTGGGGCTACCGATAGAAAGGATGGTTGTGAAAACGAATGAATAGAAGTAAGGCAATCCTGCTGTTAAGCTTCACCACAATGCAGTGGAACAACCAATTTCTGCTGACAACGAAGCGAATACGGCGAATGACAGCAACGTTCTCGCGATTTGACTAAATGTGATCTACTCTGCGGCACTGCGCACCGGGGAACGTCACGCTTGCACCGATGCTCTTTGACAGTCGTTGAACGTAATCCCATTGCGCAAGCTAAACTGTTGGATCATACTGTGCGCTCCAAATCGCCGTTCGCCGAAATTTCATCGTTGGCTTCATGGATTTGTCAATCAGGAGGACTGTGGGGAGGCTGAACCACAGGATTGATTTAAATTGAAATGTATCTGAAAAAATTTTACCAAAACGTTTGCGCCGTAAACGCGATGTACTCAAACCTTAGTCTTGCGCAATTTTGCTGTTTTCGGAAGCAAATTTTGGCCTCGCGACCCAGTGACGGCAAAGTTAGATAGCTTGCGTAACAACTCCAGGGCATGGTATCACATCAAAAAATTCATCAAGGGCACTGAATACTGATCACGTGTAGGGATGCCAAAGCGTTGCCGCCCCGCGCTTGAAATGTTTTCTAGTGATATTTTTAAATATATCAAAATTGTTTCTGCCGGTACTGCGGGCGCCCCTATCTTTCTAAACCCTGAAAAGATAAACTCGAGGACAACTTAAGAACAGCAACGATGATGATGATTGATTGATGATTGGTAGTGGTATATCCCCTTTGTAGCGGGGTGTTGACTGTGTTATCTTACCGAAAAAACAAAACAAGACACTAATATACCTATGTTTTACGCTCCTTGTTTAATACTAACTCTGCTCTTAGGGAAGGCACAAAAAACTTCTTAGGCACAAAATACTTATTTTTTCTGTTACACCAAGGTCGCCTCTGCGCCTCATCACCGCAGCCGGCTGTTACTCCACGCGGCGCAAGTAGTGCCTTACTGCGAGTATTTTGAGCGTGACACGGGCCGTTTCCGTCATTTCTCGCACTTAATCTGCTTTCAAATTCCCGCGGCGGATGCAAAAAGAGTACGTGCGAAAAAGGAGACGATGTTACGCATTAAGCGCAATCTCGTTTCAAAACGCGTGCAGCGCTGACATCCGGGTCCGTCACTTCGGAGGAGTGATACACTGCCTGAGCTATTCCCGTTCTTAACTTGCACCCGAGTATAGGAAGCGACCGCAGCGCCTTCAGGGACTGCGGCGGTACGGACTGGCGTACACATGCTAAATATACACATACATCGTTGCCATAATCAGTCTAGCCGCACTGATTATCTGTACGGCCACAGCGATGCTTGAGAACGTACAGTCTCTGTCTAAATTTTCTAGGCCATTCCAAAAGTAGGTAGGGCACAGAAAATTCCAAGTACAAACTTACCTCTCGAGCGAGGCTGGACCGTGTAATACCAGAAAGCTGGAGAAAACACCTTTATTTCTTACTGTCTTAAAATAATTTGACCTCAGTAAACGTCAAAATTTCCCTTGGAATTCTTCGTAGCCCAGAAACATTTGGCGTGACCTAGAGCATTTTAACAAAGACTGTACTTACGTATGTACATCATCATAGGCAGCATCATCATTACTACCGTCAACCTCACTGTATCAGACGAGGCTAAAAACGATACGATGGCGATCGTACAGATTCGTGCTAATAAATTCTTTCTTCTTCGAGAGAGAAAATCTGGTCCGGTGATAGAACAAACCATAAACTAGCCGACTAAACAGAGCCACAATAAGCAGAAAATACTTGCTAAAGAAGTCCAATGATACTGATAGGAAATGAGAGTCTCGGTATAAAATGTGATGAAAGGATCCACCTTCGAGTAAGGAACGGGTATTTCGATATACAATACCAGGAAAAGTGGTCAAGAGCCCTTCAAACGCAAAAGTTCGTATCTGCAGAACAGCTTTTGAGTCAGTAGCAGTAGCTTGAGCCGTATCAGACATTGTTCGGGACTAAAAACACGGATCCGTATATTGTTATTAGAGGCCTTTGAGAGAGCTTAACGGTATATTTCTATTACGAAGGCGTTACCTTCACGGAACTCCCACCCACTTCCTCCCTTGTGTGGGTTGCAATAGATTGAGCGTATCAGACATCGTTGTAGAGATAAAGAATGCGGAACCGTGTATGTTGATAGTGACCTCTGAAAGAATGTAACGGTGTATTTTTTTTTTTTTTTGTGAAGGCCTTACTTCCACGGAACTCGCACGCGCTTCCTCTTTGGCCCTAGCACTGTGTGCAGAAGGTTGCTCAGCGTGGTGAAAGAAAATTGACGGCTGGACGGGGAAGTTCCAAGCGACATTGACCTGTCGCAGCCGGTGATTGGTGATAAAACATTTTTCGGGCATTACATGCCCGTTGCTGCGTTCTGCAGCCGTAGGACTCAAAGTGGCGCGTTGTGTCGCAAGCAGGGGTGTGAGAACAAAATTACATTCGTTGCGGTTCTTATATCGCTCCGTACAAAATACCTCTGTAGAACAAAATACCTCTGCCAACTCGAATAGTCATAAAGCAGTTCCAATAGTCAAAAATAGACCGAACACATCATGGTTAAAACAGTTGTAACCATTACAGTTCCATGAGCGAAAGAAATGGTAAAGTTAAACAGAACAAGTTTTGGCCCATCACACGCACACGCACGCACATACGCACGCACGCACACACGCACACGCACACACCGAAACAGAGAGAAAGACAAAACAAAATACCCCTCCTACAACGAATAGCGATAATGCCGTTCCAACTTCGACGGCACATCCAAGGGTATCCACTGAATGCCCTGCGAACTCAAATGGTTATCAATATCATAACAATACACCGGCAGGGCTGACTTACTGCAATTCAGAAGTATGATATTCCCATTGTACCAAAAGAGCGCCTGAGTGCAAGATGACCTCGGAAGTAGGGCGCGATAAAGTGTACTTGATGGCGTAGATACCCTCGCTCTGATAAGACAAACTTTAGCGCTGAGAGCGCTTTTGACGTCCTGGTGGGTAGGTGCGTCAAGAGGCGCTCGTGCTAAAGCGCAGAGATGTTGGTAGAGGTGTTTTGTAGTTTTAACTTATCGTTCCAATATATTTACGACGGCCTTGTGGCAGCACCCTGAATACATTGTGCAGGCCTGTACATTACACACGGTGATCCTCATGAGCTATAGGACTACCGGAAATTGCTCGAGGCGAATAAGTTTTTCCCCACCTTTCTGGCTCAAAATTCCTAATGCTCAAAAATTTAGTAAAACGACTGCATGGAAGTGATATTCCGCACATATCAAGGAGTTGATTTGAATTATTAATCGCAAAATACTTTGCAAAACTGTCAAAGTTTTTTGTGTGTAATTTGTTGTCAAAAGTTACCGCCAATACATTTCAATGGAATAGCTTTTGTGGCTCTGGAGCCTGACACAGAAACGTGCTATACGTTAGCCTTCGCGCACGGCCAGCTTTATATCCCATTATTAGCACTGAGAAATTTGTTTTTACTACGCTGAATACCGTACATTCAGGATTTTAATGCACCCCCCATTGTAACGCGCAGTATAATTCAGCACCCGGAAACAACAACAAAAAACTTTGCGCCGATTCTACTGCGCACACGAAATAATGCCCTTAAAAATCACCTCGAAAGTCTACAAACATATAATTGCTAATAAATGTGCACACACTGTGTGTAGCTAAAGCCCTTCCGCGAAGCTTTGCATTTAAAAATGTGGTCCCTCATTTTCGCGCGAACAGACGACTCCGAGACGCCCTATGCACGGGACGCCGCCCGGTTCCGTTTTGTTTCCGCTGAGGTGATTACATTGTGTACGAAGCCTCCATCATTCATTTAGCCGCTTCGTTTCGGTTTCGATATGCCGCTTGTAACACACAGGTATTAAAGGAAAGCTTTCTACCTCTACCAGCCAACTGTTCTTTCGCGGCGTGTAGGTCAATAAACTCCCAACGCGGTGGAGGCGGGGGGGGGGGGGGGGGGGGGGAGGGGGGGGGAGGGGGTTTCACTCACAGAGCATACTGTAGATGGCGTGGCCGAATTTACCCAGCGTTCCCCGCGCGGAGGTGTCTGCTCCCCGGCGGGCGCGTGAGTGGAACGGTTTTGTCGTCTGTATTAGCGACAGTTATTTTGTGCCTTTTTGGGCGCAGCTTCACGTCCATAGCGCGCTTCCTTCGCACGGCTTGATTAACTTGTGCGACAGCACCTAGGGTAACCCGGACCCGACGGAATAAGGTGGTCGTACGGCAAACATACGTTAAGGATTGGTTTGCAGGGCGGGATAACAAAATGAAGAGACCACATACAGACATCTGGCCGCTAGGGAAACGCTACCTTTTGCGCACTGCTTGCCGCAAATGGGACTCTGTTTTCTTAATTGGTGATTACCAATTCGGTTTTGTTTTAACCGGTTTTACAAAAGGCAGAAGGAGCAACTGGGCCTGATAAATAGCGATTATAAAAGTTTCCTCAGCTTTCTCGCAATTCTCAAACTTACTAAACTCACTTGTTTAAATCGGTATAAATGGGAATCACTAAACACATGCAGAATTGTTTCGGTGTCTGCGCTAGTGTCGCGCGGTGGTGTAGCCCCGAGCTAGCACATCAGGATGGCTAGGTTCTGCTGTCTCACCCTTTTTAATACGCTCCTCTCCGTTTTATTTCTGCTGAAGCACGGCCGGGCTACGGCGGCGGCGTCCACCGCTCTAGCTCGCCCGTGGCCAACGCTGCTGCGTTAGGGACACCGCCCCCGATTTCTTTTATTTCGAAGGCCTTACTTCAACGGAACTCGCGGGCCCTTCCTCTTTGGCCCTAGCACTGTGTGCAGAAGGTTGCTCAGCTTGGTGAAAGAAAACTGACGGCTGGATGAGGAAGTTCCAAGCGACATCGACTGGTTGCAGCCAGTGATTGGTGATAAAACATCTTGCGGGCATTACACGGCCGTTGCTGCTTTTTGCAGCCGTAGCACTCAAAGTGGCGCGTTAAGTCGCAAGCAGGGGTGTGAGAACCAAATTACTTTCGTTGGGCTTCATATATCGCTCCTGATCCAATAGTCCAAAATAGACCAAACACATAATTGTTAAAACAGTTGTAACCATTACAGTTCCATGAGCGAAAGAAATTGTAAATTTATACATAACTTTTTTGGCCCATCACACGCATGAACACACACACACGCACGCACACACGCGCGCGCGCGCACGCACGCACACACACACACACACACACACACACACACACACACACACACGCACACACACACACACACACACACACACACACACACACACACAACACACACAAAAACAGAATACCTTTCCAGAACGAATAGTGACAATGCAGTTCCAACACCGACGGTACATTCAAGGACATCCAGTGGATCTACTGAGAATTCAAATGGTTATGAATATCATAACAATAGACCGGCAGGGTTGGCTTACTGCAATTTAGAAGTATGATATTCCCAATGTACCTAGAGAGCGCCTGAGTGCAAAATGACCTCGGAAGTAGCGTGTGATAAAGTGTACTTGACGACTAAGATACCCTCGCTCTGATAAGACAAGCTTTAGCGCTGAGGGCCCTTTTGACGTTCTTGCGGGCAGGTGCGTCAAGAGACGCTTCTCCCAAAGAGCGAAAATGTGGGTAGAAGGGTTGCGCAGTTTTACGTTATCGTTACAGTATATTTACGACGGTCTGGTGGCAACACCCTCAATATATTGTGCAGTCCTGTACATTGTACACGGTGCACCTGATGAGTTGCGACTACCGCAAATTCCTAGAGGCGAGTTTTAGGTGCGGAGCACCTTAGGACCGCACAATGACCTGTCCGCGTCCGTGCGCATAGCATTTACAATCGCAAACAAAAAAAATCACACAGGCACCGGTAGAATTGAGCCTCTCTCTGGTAGACCAGACAGAGTTACTGTCACGACCGTGAATTAGTACCCCAGAGTCAAACGACTTACTCCCTCGCCTGTAACGGTGCGGAGCACTTTAGGACCTCCCAGTGTACGTCCGCGTCCGTCCATGCGCACACCACCATCAAGCGAAAATCAAGCGAGATTCGATTTGAGCCGTGAGTTGCAGTTTTATTTAGGCAATAATCAAGGTGCAACTCACGGATCAAATCGAATGATGGTCGGGGCGCAAATCGGATGTCACTCGGGGCGCAACTTGGATGTCATTTCGAGACCCCGTACTTCGCACCCTCGCCATCATCCACGGAGTGGAGACGCTGCCATTTTTTCCCACCTTTCGTGCCTCAAAATTCCGAATATTCAGAACCTTAAAATGACTGCAGAGAAGAAATATTTCGCACATATCAAGGAGTTGATTTGAATATGATCACTGAAAGATACTTTGCAAAACTCTCAATATTTTTTTGTGTGTAATTTGTTCTCAAAAGTTAGCTCCAATACATTTAAATGGGATAGGTTCCGTGGCTCTGGAAGCTGATGCAGAAACATGCTATACTTTAGCCTTCGCGCACTGCCAACTTCAGCCACCAGTGTTACCACTGAGAAAATAGTTTTCACTGCACTGAATACCGTATTTTCACTATTTCAACGCGTCCCTGATTGTAACGCGCAGTATAATTCAGCACCCGGAAACAACAACAATAACGTTGCGCCGATTCTTCCGCGCACACTAAATAATGCCATTACAATACGCCTCAAAGGTGTACAAAACATTTAATTGAACATGAATCTGCACACGCTGTGTGCAGCTAATGCCCTTCCGTGAAGCTGTCCATTTAAAAATGTGGTCCCTTCCTTTTCGCCAATCGCGAACACACGACTCCGGGACGCCTTATGCACGGGACGCTGCCCGGTTCCCTTCTGTTTTCGCCAAGATTATTACTTTGCGTTTAAACGAAGCCTCCATCCTTCATTGAGCCGCTTCGTTTCGGTTTCGAGTGGCCGCTTTCGGTTTCGAGGTTTTTGAGTGTTGTCGATTGCAACGCGCAGGTCTTTTTGAACGCTTTACAGTCAAACCCGTTTATAGCGAACTGCAATATGCACCGCGATTAGTTCGATATATCCAATAGTTCGATATAGCCGAACCCGCCTATAACGAGCTTATTGTTACGAGTTCGCAATCCGCGAGAGCCCCCGCCCCCTCCCCAACTCTGCCATCCGCGTATGCAGAAACGAACACACTACAGTAGCCATTACCAGACAAAAATAATCAATTTATTGCAAGTATCAAAGCTACTTTCCGCCTTAACTGCCCACGTTGCAAAAAAAAAAAGGGGGGGGGGGATTTTTGTTTTCACTTTCGTTTTGGCGGCTTCAACTAGCATAGCATTCTCTACACGAAACATTGTTTGCACCAGTTCCGAGTCCGTGTCCTCAAAAATCTAAGAAGCATTGGCAGAGCACATCGACGGCCGAAAGCGCTTCATTATAAGCGTCGGACGGATTTCACTGGCGACATCATCGGGAACGTTGGCGAGCTCTTCCCACAGTTCATCGATGCTGCATGCTGTCTTGGTCCGCACTCACTGACTGGGCGGGTTCCGTCGCCAGTCCCACGCATCGGAAACAGTTCCGGAAAGTATTGGGCGTCACGTCGCTCCGTGCGAAGCGCAATGCCTCAGTCGCGGCTCTTGCTCCGTGGTCGCGGCCAATCCACATCTCAATCGCCGCTCCGAGATCATGCATTTCGGCGGCCATTCTAGGCGTCCAGAGTTCGATATATCGGATGTGAACTTCGTTATAAGGAATATGTTTCCCATGTATTTCCGTAACTGAAATATTTTTGTTCGATATATAGCATAATTCGCTCTATCCGGGTTCGTTATAGCCGGGTTTGACTGTATAGGGCGCAGCCCTGTGGCATACGTTACCTGGGCTTCGCGGCGTAGGCGTCCTCGTAGCCGAGGGAGCGAACGCAGCAGCGACGGCAGAAAGAAAACGGAGAGGAGCGTCTAGCGAAGGGTGAGGAGGAGGTCAGCACGCGCAGCTATGGCTCTCTCACTGCCTCCCCAACACTGTGGTTTCATGCGTGGCCTCACAAGAGGCGCCATCCCCGCCCTTTCCCTCTCCAGACGCTGTTTCGTTCATCGTTAATCCAAACCATGTGACGTTTGCGCGGGAGGTTCGAACCCGGTATGCCACAACATGCTCTCTGCTTCCCTTTCGTGGCTAATCCGAACCGCCGGACATTTGCGCGGGAGGTTTAAACATGATTTGCAACAACACGCTGGCCGGTGGCGGTGGTGCGCTAAGAGATAACAGCAGAGTAGCGCGCGTCGTCATGCGTTCGCTCATCGCGCGAACACTTTCTGAGACGCAGCAGATATGCGCCGCGACCGAGAAGACTGCAGTTCGTGCTGAGCCGAAACTTTGCATTATGGAGAATAGTGATCGTCGGTGCATTTTGTTTTTCATATAAAAAGAATGCGCGTTCGAATTGGTGAAATGCGGTAATTCCAAAGCAATTAATTCTGAAATAACTGCGATGAGCCAAGCAGCATGAATTTTATCATGAATTGTTATGTATACGCTAGACTGCGAGCAAAAACGTAAGTGTCAAAAGTGGAAGGAACGCGAAGCGCAACCCCCGTCCCTTTTTCGCGGAGGGCGGTTCTTAGTGACCCTGTTTAGTGAGTAGCTAATGACGTGTAATTGAAGTTGAAGTTCAGCGCACCAAAGATGAGTCGTGAGGGTGTGCCACCCCTTTCAAAGCATCATCGTTATCGGCAATGCGGATATCGTCCATGTCTGTCAAGTCTGGTCGAAGCAGGGCGACCATATGGGGAGTTTGGTTGATGTGCGTTAGCTGGCATATAACATGACTTGAAAAGAAAAGAGATGATTTATTTTGTGGAAGGTTTTTCCAGCCGCTTTGCACAACTGGTCAGAGGCGATGAAAGGGTAATAAACTCAAATTAGGAAGCGGAGGATAATTTGTTCTTCCGTGTGCACTGTCATGCAGGTGCCTTGTTGATTTTGCCCGTGTGTCATGGCTGAATTTGGTACCGACGCGGTCCGCATTCGAAATATTACGAGCAGATGAGGGCGGGTCTTCAGCTTATCCCGCACCTCACAATTTGCATAAAGTTGCCATTTTCCCGCCCCCGCCGTGGTGGCTCAGTGGTTAAGGCGTTGTGCTGCTAAGCACGAGGTCGCGGGTTCGACACCCGGCCCCGGCGTCCGCTTTTCTGATGGAGACGAAAAGCAAAAACACCCACGTGTGCGAGATTTCGGCGCCCGTTAAAGTTCCCCACGTGGTCAAATTAATACGGAGCCCTCCACTACGCCGCGCCTCGTCGCTTGCGTTGCGTCGGCGCATTAAACCCTACAATCAATCAATTTTACCGTCGTAATTGCTAGAGCAATGCGTATATATTTCCGTGACTGCTACGATGTCTTGTATTTGCGCAATTCCTACCAGAAGAACAGCGACACCCGTTGTTTCGTACGACACTCCTACTTTTCGTACCGGGCAATTGCGTCCGAACCGAAGAGTGAGCTTATACCTCCATGAAAACATGCTCGGTGTAACAAAAATCGTCCATTATGATTACTATACCGCCTGTTACGGACTTCAAAATGTCTCAATCAACCCTCAGCATTTACTCGATACTGATATTTCGTGTTACGAGAAGGTAATCGTGTTTATATTTACGACGGTAGATTTACTAAAGTGTTGCTCCAAAGGACGGTTCATGAAATACCTAAGCCTTGTCTAAACTCACATCCTTTTTTTTTTTTCCTACAGCATTGAACCCATGCGGTAGCAAACAAGGCCGCGGCTAACCAGCCAAGCACGAATCCATTCGTGGATCAACATCCACAAGGACGGTTCATAATTAGCCGGTACCTTCGCGTGCCTGCAAGTATTGAGGTACGAAGCATCGGCCCTAATAGCTCACTGTTCACTGCTAAGTATGTGCATTCGGTTTTCGAAAATAATAAACGCGATTCTTAAGTACATCGACAGGAAACATTGAAAGGCTCCCAGCCAGCTCGCGAAATTTTGCAGCCTTTTTTAGCGAGCATGGCAGGGGCGCGACATAAGCGAGACAGCAGTGTCTTCAGTTGTAGCTGAACCTACATGCTGTTTTCGCTTAATTTCACCGCACAGTTCTGTACCAAATACTCGCGTCACAATATCCAAACGAAATAATGAACTTGTTCCGTTGGTTGAGGTTTAGCGAAGACAGTAGGTAAGCAGAACGCTTTCATAATTAGTTTGAGCACGCCAATTATTTTTCGATTGCGTGTAGTGTTACGAAAGACGCAATAGTGTGCAGAAAGTGCACACTATGGGGTGCTCAAAGCACCGTAATGGAGTGTTTGAAGATGTTTACGTGTCCTCCATGAAAAGCTTCTAGCACTCCAGTGTAGACAGACTTGAAATGCCTGCTTACGGGAACAACACGAGTGTGCAACTGACAGCACCATTAACACGACGTAACTTTGGGTCGAAGCATGAGCTTGTACGCTGTACTTCGTTATGGCTGAAAGGATATATCGAAGAACATCAAGAAAGAGTCTTACAGCACCATGGCTGCTTCTTTCGTATACCATTCATATCAAGCCTGCCCCCAAAACGTCAACGAGGAGCGTTATTCAGAGAAGGCTTGTGTTCACAGAGGCAGTCAGCGTCGTGTTATAGGATTTAATACTGACACGTAACGGCACTGAGGTAACCTCTGTACCCGTCGTCTGGAAAGGAATATAAGAAATCTTCAGGTGTATTGATCGCTCCGGAGTCGTAGACTTTCGAAATTCGGCGGCAAAAACGTCTGGTCGAGAGGAGCAACTTCAATTGAAACATTATTACCGGAACCGCTTTCGTACATTACAACCTGCGGCTGCTTTTCGTTGTATTTTATTGTTCCCGCGACGATTGCGCAGACACGCTCGCGTAATCTTCAAGTATACGCGCAATCAATTGCCTCTCGTGTGTGCTTTCCACCCTTCCCGCGTGTACGGAGAGCTCCTTCGCCCCAGCGAGAGGCGACCTGAGGCAACGGTGTTTCGCCGCGACGCCTCCTCAAAGAGGGGCGAAGTTAGCGTTGCCAACGACGCTTGTGAAAGCCGCCTACAACATCGGCCTCAATTCGAACGGCACACGTGCGAGCTTCTTGTCCGCGGAGCGAGTTTCCCAAGCCGCGGCGTCGGCGCCTGGTCACTTGCACAACTGAGGCGACAGGGACGAAACGGCTGCCGCCCGTCAGCTCAGCCGCAGCACTGCGCCGCGTTGCGCATTGTTTCCCCGACAGGGCGAGGTATTATTTGCCTACGCTTGTCTCGCGGGTTGTTTCTCTCCCGGTACCGAAAGCCGAGCGCGTATTGCGTCGCAATATCCGTTATGCACACATGCAATCAGCTCTTTTTTTCTTTTCCTCTCTGATCTCATGGAGGTACCTTTTTCGTCATCATTGCGCCAATGTCTGCGGTGTGTTTGTTCTTTCCCCTCAGTGCCCCATCCTCTCCGGTTATAATAACCGGATAGGGAGTTGATTCGTCTGCAATAGGCGGCAATGTTATATTAATCCGTGTTTATTTAAAAAGGTCCGATGTGTGAGAAAGACAGCAAGGGAATGAGAGCTTTGCTCAGAACTGATGAAGTAAATCCCAGTAACGAAAGGGCTTGCTACTCCAGATTGAGGGGAACAAAATCGGATGAAATAGCGAAAAAAAGGAGGGGTGCCGGGTTAATAATAAGGCACCGGACATACATCGGGATACCGTTAGTGACAAACACATGATAAAATAAACTAAACTGTCGCTAGATAAAACGTGATGTAAACGGCAATCTAGATGCGTACCAAAATGTACTACACATATATAAAAAAATGAGAAAGAGGAAAATAGATAGTCAAAGCGTGACTTACGACGTTCTCGTCGCTATGATCACTTGAAGTTGATGCGAAGATATTTAGTTCAGCATTTTGTACGTACAAACAATGCAATGCAATTTAGCTCCAGCCCAGTTAGGGTACCTACCATTAATACATTCCAATGCTAAGGCGGATGAATTGTAGGAATTGAATGCGTAGCAATGCTATTTGAACCCACCGATGCTTTGCATCATTCCGCTATCCGAACGCCACTGAGTCGTCGGTCTGTAAGCTGGCCCGCTGGCATCCGGGGTAACTGTAATGACTCTCCTGGGGAGGGATGAGGCCGTGTGCCCATTTACCCGACTCCTTATGTCCTGGTGTCTTTAACAACCAGCCCATTGCTACCTCGAGCATTTTTAACAGCGTAGCTGTTGTACAAGCGGTGAGTTCGCTCTTGCAGGAAAAAATACCCAGAAAACACCGAGCGCTCCTCAGCGCATGCCTCGCGACGACCGCCGAGTGTCCTCGGCACGCGCACTGGTTTTAGGAAAAAAACTGGCAAAAACCCCCGAGGGGCGAGAAAAGGCAGACCGCTCGTGGGCGCGTGCCTTACGGTGACCGCCGAGTGTCCACGGCACGCGCACTGGTTTTAGGAAAAAAACTGGCAAAAACCCCCGAGGAGCGAGAAAAGGCGGACCGCCGTGGGCGCGTGCCTCGCGGCGACCGCCGAGTGTCCTCGGCACGCGCAGTGGTTTTAATGAAAAAAATTACGCCCACCTCCCCTCGCGGGAACCCTGGTGTGATGCGACGCTGAGGGGGGTTCAAGAGCAAGCGGAGAGCAACCGTCGACCGAAAGGCCGACGGAGAGCGGCACACCGGTTATATGCGCAGCGCGCCCGAAGGAGAGGAGACCGCGGAGAGAGAGAGTACTGCACATGCGTAGCACCGCGCGCAGCGCCGCCCACCGGCGGAGTGAGAGCGCGCTGGGCCACACACCCACAGATGTTGAGAGAAAGTGTTCGCTCTCACCTGGGCATGACCCGGCGCCAGTGCGTCTGCCGCGGCTATGACGCAACACAATCCAATCCAATCCAAGCCAAGCCAAGCCAATCCAATCGAATCCAATCCAATGCCCCTCGCGAGAGAGTGTTCGCTATCGGAGAGGAGAGGGGGTGAGCGGGGGAGAGTGTGGACGCCGACGACGACGGACGCCTGCAGGAAGGACAGGGCCGCCGACAAGAGATGCTCTCAGTCTCAGCGTCGCATCTAAAAACTGGCAAAAGCCCCCCGAGAAGCGAGAAAAGGCAGACCCCACGTGGGCGCGTGCCTCGCGGCGACCGCCGAGTGTGCTCGGCACGCCCAGTGGTTTTAGGGAAAAAACTTCAAAAACCCCCAAAGAGCGAGAAAAGGCAGACCGCTCGTGGGCGCGTGCCTCGCGGCGACCGCCGAGCTTCCGCGGTACGCGGAGTGGCTTTAGCAAGAGCAACAACAACAAAAAAAACTCCAGCGCTGTCGTTAAGCGCTACCGCGCATGTAACAAAAAACTCCAGCGCTAATGCTAAAGTAATAGACACCCCGCTTGGGAGAGGTCGCCGCGGCCGCCGCATTCTCTAGAAGCAATTATGGATAATTGGAGACATGGCTACGAGTGTGCCTATCCTTCCCTAGACGACTTGCAGATCCCGCCCCCGCTGCCTCGAGTCGATGATGAAGAGCTGGCGGAAGTCTACAATGCTGAGGATGACTTTACGTCCACTACTCACCGAAAAGAACACGACGACCTCTTTGATGCATATGACGACGATTACTAGCACCAAAACTATGCAAATAAACAATGATACGGAACTTAACTATGCGCACGGCAATGCTACCTACAACAGCTTCGCCATTCTATTCTTGCGCGTGATTGCAAGCTTCCCAGAACTTTTTCTCTGATTTTTTTCTGGAATACCAGCCAGGTTTATTGTAGTTTTGGCCCTGGCTTACATGTATTTTTGGCTTCACCCACCACCATAATCTATTTCATCCAGTACCTCCCCATATATCCAGATTGGTCCTGGGTGATACTTAACGCAATTCCAAACATTAAGATACCATCCTCAGGGGAAACCGGTAACATTAACAGTAAACTGCTGGGGAACACTGAGTATTTCTCAGGTCAGATTCTACATCTAATATCAACATTGTAATATCAGTTAGTGTGCGTGCCCGACAAAAACACCCGCATTTCCCCGAAGGGGAGCATGGGGAAGTGCGAATGCACGGGTGATGCTATGAGGGGGAGTTATGTTGAACTGTGTTGGCATTCGCCCGTTAGTTGCATTTAACACCCCCGCGTGATCAAGTGGGGATTCACACACCCCGTTAGTCGTTCTCTGGAAATCTTGGTGAATTAAAGTGTATGTTCGAGGAGATCACACACACACGCAAGTAAAGTGAAACGACAGTATTCTTTATTCAGCACTTGTTGGTGTTGTCGTTGTAGTTGACGGTCATTATGACCGCCTTGTGGTCACTGAAATGTACGGTCAAGAGTTGTTGCAAGACCGCGCGTATCAGACACTTCCTCGCAAAGGCCAGGTCGATGTAGCTGCCGTTGATGGTGGTGGGAGCCTCTACCGGTAGGCACGTCACGGAGTGGTTGACGAGCATGTATTCCATTAACCACTCGCCGCCCTTTCGCACGTCCACGTTAAAGTCCCCAACAACCACGACCGGGTCCGAGGGCTTTACGCGCCTGGCCACACTCTCCATCGCCGCGTCCACGTATTCGACGACGTCGTCGCGCGAGATGTGTGGCGCGAGGTAGAGGGTGACGACCACGATTCCGTCGCCCGAGTACGCGTCGGTGTAGACGGCACTGTACGGCGACTCGTCCCTGACCGGCGAGGTGGACACGGCGTGCGACACGAGGTTCGCGTAGACGTGACCGACGAGGTAGACGCCGCAGTACTCGCCCCGACTTCCGCTCCTGGCGAAGCAGCAGTCGTCGATGGGGAAGTGGGAATGCACGGGTGATGCGAAAGAATTCTTCTTGGCCAATCGCCCTAAGTGGGTATGTGCTAAAGAAATTAGGAACTCTTCTTGGCCAATCGCCCCAAGTGGGTATGTGGTGCGGACGGACGGACGGCGGTGGACGCGTGATTCAGGGTCGCTTAAGAAGTGCATTCGCACTTAATAAATAGAATGCCTAGATTTCGGCTTTTTAAAGCTGACAACCGTTCACTCATACCCCCCCCCCCCCTCAACCCCTGCCCAATAGCCCAAACGAGCATTCACTCAAAACTGTCTGAATACATAAAAACTTAGGTGGTATTTTGAACCACGCTTTATAAGAAAACATGTATGATGCCTTTTCAAGATATTCCAGGATTGGAGGAGCCGAACCGTCTGTAATTTAATTTTTATTTTGCATTTTTGTGCTGTCATGCCTTTTTAGGGCGAAAGCCTTAAATCCCCTGTCTTAGGCCCACGCGTTGTGAGGTACAGAAGATCGGGAGGTACAAAATTGGCCGCGTATTTTCTCATTTCGTTTCAAATGTCCAAGAAAGACGATGGTCGACTGGCACCCCTTGCAAACAAATGCCTCCCTTCTCTTTCCCGCTCACCTCTCAGGCTGTTCTCTCCCGTCTCGTTCCTCATAAGATCAGACGCTGCAGGTTTTGCTCAAGCAAATTTAAATTTACGGGGTACCATTGCCAAAAGTCGGGTGCCTAGATTCCAGCGCTGCCGCACGGCGGAGACACGCGGAATCGAGGCACCCCACTACAACGTTTATAGAACCACGTTTCCCTACTCTATAGCGTTCCAAGTGGAACGTAGAACCCATCTAGAGGAACCCTTCTTTCGTTGCTGTTGCCGTTTGGTTCTTTTAATCGCCGCCAGGGAGCACGGGCAACAGCAGGCGACGGTTTTCTGCAGTTGATGTAGTATTTTATTTGCTATCGCAAAAACCAAGCATCCGTGATTTTTTTATTACAGGAACACTGCAAATATCCCTCATGTATTCCTTTTCTGCCTTATACTTCCGCAATGTCTTGTTCTTGTTCAACAATGTTGATAAGTATGAACATTAACACCGGACTTAGACGTTTAGATTTGGCTGTGAGTATATAAGACTATTGCGCAGTTTCTATTTCATTTTGGCCGGGTGGCTGAACTGAGTCACAGAAAGACAGACAGACAAACAGACATACAGACCGACCAAAATTTCTGGGTTTAAGTAGCCCAAGTAATACTATCGTCCTTAAAAAATAGGCGTGGTCGCCGGGAATTGAGCGCCGGAGGAGTGTCAGAGGAGGGCTATGAAGAAGGGTGACAGAGCGCAGCGCCGTAGGAGGGTAGGCCGCCGCCGCACGTGCAGTACGAGCCACCTGAGGTGGAGGTATCGAGAGCAAGCAGGTGGCTCCTGGCAATGGCGAGTGAGAGGAACGAGCTTCGGAGGGTGCTATAAAGATTGCTGGTCAAGTGGTGACATCAACGGCCGGAAAGTTCCACAGGAAATAAACAGCAGGTTCAACTAGGTTTTGGCCATAACATTCTTACAAACCGTAATGTTTTAACACGAAAGTGTTTTATTCCGGGACACACAAACATTTAATTGATGTCATATCCATCACGGAAATGACGCCAGTACAACTAAGCAAGTGGGCTGTAAAGGGTTCACCCCTGCACGTGGTATCTTCTTGCGGGGAAGCAACCATTATAACCAAAGAGTATGTTATACTTAGGGTTGTTCGTTTTCGGTTTTTATCTTTTAACCGGAATGTGTTTTATGCCGGGATACACCAAGATTTCACTGACGTCATATCCGGCACGGGAATGACGCCAGTATACCTTTGCCAAAGCGATCCACCAGCAGGAAGTCGCTCGCCAAGTACACCCACAAGACAGCCGCCGGCCCGCAAATCATGATCAACTGCAGATTTCTCTGCACATTTCACTTTCGTGTTTTACCGATTCCTATGACAGGAGAATCAACCAATTTTTTTTTATTTCAGTTTCCGTTCCATGGTATTTCTGCAAGACATTGTTTACTACCTTGCCGTACCTTATACCGTAGTATTTTAAGAGTATAACAAACTAAAATCAAGGACATTGGTGGTGTCGTATTTCACTTTTGTTTCGAAGCCATTCCCATGTGACGCTGGATAAGAACGCGAACTAAATGAAGTTCACTGCAAGTCCTCTCACCTGGTTTAATTTTTTTTCTACTTAAGCATGAAATGGTTACAGTAGCGTTCAACTACGGTATTCCAAAGTAATCTTAGCTAAACGAAGACAAGGAAAGAAGACACACTGGATGGGCCCTTCTTTTCCTGCCTTCGCTGCGCTCAGCCTACATCTTCAACGATGAACCAAATCGCTGAACAAGAGTTATCTCAGCCTTAAGATTTTGTGCGCGACTTCGCACACACGTTCACGACTGATAACTTAAAAGAAATTTGGTATATTTGAGTTATGTTCTTGGAAGTGCAGCCACTATTAAATCAAAATGTAAATCATGCCACGGCGAAAGGTATCTTTGCTGAGAAATCTCCTCGACTATTCCAGTGTTCTTTTAGGGTTTTGCGTAACACACCCTGACGTGATACAACGCACAGCGTGCGAAGCCACATTAGTAATTCAGCACCCTGAGTCGCTTTCTTTCTGTGTAGCGCTGCCGTTATCGCTTGTTCTACAGCCAGGTGTAAATGACCGGATGACAGTTTCCTCGGAAGATTAGGGCGCGTAAATCACCCACCAAGATACCATGCCCAAACAATGAAACGGCCTGCATTGCACAGGTTACCGGTGTTATCTAAGATGGCAGACTGCCTCGAGTTAAAGTACGTGTTCGTGTAGTGGCCTCAAAAAAGGTTCCGTGGCGATCTTTCAGCGAATCGCTGGAGGATCACACGCAATGCGGACATGTGTAGCGCGAGCTCGAGCAGTCCGACAAGCGATGAAAACGCGCGACGCGATGGGAATGCAGGAGCAACCAAGACCTGCGGCGATGAAGCCGGCTACGAAGGTCCACCGAATACGCCTCGCAAATCCGACTTTTATGCCAAAAATTCGCTCACCTTCGCAGTTGACAGTCGAAGACTGACGAAACAGCGAAACTGGTGGCTTCATTAGTTTTAACGTGGCTTTTCTTAGTATCGCCCCCTTTCTTAAGAAAAAGATGGTTAAAAAGCGAGCCTTTATTCATGCAAACTTAGCTAAGTCAAAGTCCAAACTTAAATCTCCTAAAGTCCAAAATTCGAACTGCGAAAGTCCGAATCCTAAGCCAATGCCTGAGCTACGAACCCAACGGCAAATGATTGATTGATTGATTGATTGATTGATTGATTGATTGATTGATTGATTGATTGATTGATTGATTGATTGATTGATTGATTGATTGATTGATTGATTGATTGATTTATTGATTGATTGATTGATTGATTGATTGATTGATTGATTGATTGATTGATTGTAGGGTTTAACGCACCGATGCAACGCAGGCGATGAGGCGCGCCGTAGTGGAGGGCTCCGGATTAATTTTGATCACCCTGGAATCTTTAAAGTGCGCCGAAATCTCGTACACACGGGCGTTATTGGTTTTCGCCTCCATCGGAACCTAAAGGAAATGTTGTACGCCCCAGATCACTGCTTTGTTTTATGTCGGGATGCTGTGTTTTTTTGGGATATTCTGCAGCGGACTCTTACATCACCCCTTACAGTGATGAAGAACTGTTCTGTGCCATATGACATTTTCGTGCTGATAGGATTGTTTAGCCTATGGAAGTGTCTCATGATTGACCGCCATGCCGAGAAACCTCGTGGAACTAAGTCAATTTTTCGCGAACAAAGTGCGTTTGTGTACAGTGTCTATGCGGCGCAATCACAGCCGCCGGACTGGTTGCATCTTCTTGAAGCGTGTGTGTGCCTGCCTGACTTTTAAAATGTATTAGTGAATGTACCGTTATTGGAGTTAAGGTGGGACTTTAAGCTATTCGGGCTAGTTTCCCATGCAATAAAGAAAAAAGAAACCGCGATGACAGCGCAATCGCATAGACGCCGGTTTCAGAACGCGAGGGACCCAGGTTCGATTCCGAGCACGGGACGCGTTTTTTTTTTTTTTTTTTTCGTGCAGCGCGCCCTCCGAACACTTTTTCGTGGGCTCCTTGCAACCTCGCAAACTTTCCCTGACACTTTATTGCCTAAAATTTTTCCCCTGCAAAGGCAATTAGGTGGCACGTCTTTTTACCAGCCCCTTGCAGCCGATCCGACATTAGAATACAAAGAACGAGTCCGCAGTACGATAATTGAACTTAGGGATGAAAAACTGATAGACAAAAAAACTGCGCGAGCTTCTTATTCCATTGCCCTGCACGCCAGGACGTTTTTACCTCCTTCCCAAAATTCACAAATTAAACAATCCGGGCAGGCCCATAGTCTCTGGCATAGGAACCGTGACCGAGAACATTTCTAGCTATGTCGAGAACATTATAAGGGAAATCCCGCCCACATTTAATTCGTACATAAAGGATACTGCTCATTACTTAAGTGAAATAAAAGACCTCACGATACCGGATAACTCCTTCCTTGTAACATTAGACGTAGCCTCTTTGTATGGGTGTAGGAAAAAATGGTCCCGGAAAAAATGGTCCCGGAAAAAATGGTCCTGGAAAAAATGGTCCCGGAAGAAATGGTCCCGGAAAAAATGGTCCCAAATCCAAGGTAGGAAAAAATGGTCCCGGAAAAATTGGTCCCGAAGCCAAGGCACGAAAAAGTCTTGTTCGAGTAAAGCCGGTTAACCGAACCAAGAGCGTTTGTGTTGCTAAAATGAACGAGGTATTAAAGAAAAATATAGAAATGTTCAGTTTCTACAAATACCCGAAAAAAATTGAAGACGGCACCAATCTAAAAATGCAAGCGCTGCGCTAGATTGTTGTTTATAACCCATGTTAAGCGAAAATAAAAATATAATTGGCTGTTTCAAACAAGCAAGCACACGATAATTCGGTCGCCGAAATGTTTGCGCACGGAGGTGTCCGTGCAGCGAAACGGTATCCATACACCCATATGTACGTACACCGAAATATCCGTACACCGAAATGTCTGCACCGAAACGTTCTGCACCGATATGCCTCGCACCGAAATGTCCTAGACCCGGGACGACGCTGTGCGCTTCTTTGATGGAGCTCCCATGGCTTTTTGTGCAATTTTCACGGATACTGACGAAAACTCGCACCGTAGAGCTTCTATGACCTTCCAGACACTGAGATGGCTGTGTTCGACAAAGCTACTAAACCGACGGTTCCAGGACTCGCAGTTGCTTGTGCGGTTTTAATCCAATTACTTGCATTAAAATGTTTAATCCATGCTCAGCCCTACCATCCATCCATCCATCCATCCATCCATCCATCCATCCATCCATCCATCCATCCATCCATCCATCCATCCATCCATCCATCCATCCATCCAACCATCCATCCATCCATCCATCCATCCATCCATCCATCCATCCATCCATCCATCCATCCATCCACGCGTCCGTCCGTCCGTTTGTCTGTCTACCCAATTTTCTTTGTTAGAGTTTAGCCTCCAAAGGCGTTCATTTCGGTCCCTTATAGAAATATTAAAGCATTCCATCTTTCTTAAACCTTTAGCTAAAACGCAAAGGGACAAATCAAACCGCAACTAAGTTCAGATCGGACTAACTTGAAGGGAAACACGTTGGCTGGGCCATGGGACCATTTTTTCCTAGATGGTCACTGGGACCATTTTGTCCGGGACCATTTTTTCCGGGACCATTTTCTCCGAGACCATTTTTTCCGGGACCATTTTTTCCGTTTCCGCTTTGTATACAAACATACCTCACGCCGGTGGAATCGAATCCGTCTAAGAGCCTACGAAAATTCAGAAGGAGACCAACCTGTTGACAGCAACACTTTGACCAAACTATTAACTTTAATACTTGAATTAAACAATTTTGAATTCAATAACCAGCACTACGTCCAAATAAGTGGCACATCTGGGGACACAAATAGGCCCAAATTATGCAAACATATTCATGGGAACCCTTGAGACACAGTTCCTGGAGAACTTCTCTTTAAAACCACTGTTTTACAAGCGGTACATCGATGACGTTTTCTTGGTTTGGTCTCATGGTGAGGAAACCCTGAATCAATTCATATCCGATTTCAACAGTGCTCACAGTGATATCTTATTCTCACATGAGTATTCAACTTCTACAATAAATTTTCTTGACGTGCAGATAACAACTAACGGACACAGACTGGATACTTCGCTGTACAGAAAACCCACCGACCGACACCAATACTTGAACTTTCACAGCAGCCATGTGAGACACTGCAAAACGACCATTCCATACAGCCAAGCCCTACGCTTCCGCAGAATTTGCTCTAACCAAAATGACTTCGCTTCTAATTGTGATCAGCTCCGCATTGACCTCGCACGACAAAAATACCCACTACCACTCATTGAAGATTCAATCAGGAAGGCATCAGAACAGGAGCGTTCTAGACTTATTAGTGGCAATAAAACCTCCACCTCGAGGTCACAAACCAATCTGATTCTGACATATTCGGCATCTGGCCCAACCGTCAATGAATTTTTAAGGAGACACCACAACATCTTGCTCCAGAGCGAAAGAATGAAGCACGTCATCCCAGACCCACCACGCGTAGTGTATCGCCGAGCAAGAAACATCAGAGACATTGTAACATCAGCTCGATCAAGAGAAACTAGTTTCACACGTTCCACACCATGTGGAAAACCCCGGTGCAAATTGTGTCTGATGATGACAACAACAAGCGCTCAGAGCAGGGAATCTGACTTTTCCATGCAGATCAGGGGCAGCTTTAATTGTGACACTGCAAATATAGTTTACCTCCTAGAATGTGGTGCTTGTGGTGCGCAATATATTGGACAGACTGAAAATTCTTTTAGAACTCGCATCAATAATCACAGATCCGATGCAAAAACAAAACCTTATCTCCCCTTTCAAAACATATCAACTCTTTGAAACACCCGTTCGACCAATTTAAGGCCACAGTGCTCCAATCAGGATTTAAAACCCATTTCGACAGGGAAGCCTGCGAATCTTATCTGATCCACAAATATAACAGTCTCACAAGAGGTATCAATGAGTCTCCGGGAAGGCTGTCGTGCCTTCATACCTAGACCTTGTAGCGGCACGTATCGCATGTTACCACTTCTCAAGCGTTGGATGATTCATCGTTGTCAGCAGGTTACTTTTCCGTATGCTTTAATGCTTCTCATGCACGAAAGCTTACTGTATCCCATCATTACACTTTCCAAGCACTATCCGGTCTAGTGTTGTGAATAAGTTATTTTCTCCGTATGCTTCATTGCTCTTTTGCCCGAAATGCCACTTTGTAAGCTATTTTTGTTCACTGCTATGGATCCCCATGTCCTACGATTTGTACGCGTTTATTCTTTGTTTGTTCTTTCGTTTGTCAGTTTGTTTAAAGAACGCTGTGTGCAAATTCATACTTCCATTGATGACTAGCTACGAAGTGTCATTTGTTTCCTAGATCACTGGAGATTTGTTCTCGTATGTGCGTCACATCTTTGTTTTACTTTTTTCATAATGTGCAAGCCCTTGTTACGTGCAAAACTATCAAATGTAAGCTAACAATTTGTTGTATCTATCCATTTCATGTCATGAGCCGGGGGCTCGTTCAACTGCTTTTTTCTGTGTGCTGTTTCTTTGTTTATTTCCTGCCCTGTGTGTCATTTCTCAAGACAATCGCACAACGTGTGCTCTTCTTGGGTGGCTCCCGCACACCTCTGTCGGCGTCGGCGCCCATCGAGGGGTCGTCATTGTCCGCCTTGTGCCAGGGACGCGGGCCGCGGATAAGCCATTTGTGGCTATTATCTGGTCTCCTCGGGCAGCGGTGGCATTTTCTATTGAGGACGCGGCCCCCTCACTAATCCGCCCGTCCGGGTCCTTGAACTTCAACGTCGCCTTCTGCCGTTTTGCGTTCCCCAGTGTCTGGAGGACTAATTGTCGATTCTACGCTTCCGCCATCTGCGGCAGGTTGTTTCCGCTCCTTTGGAGTGAGATGCCCAGTACCTCTTCCTTATTTGTTTACTTTTCTTAATATTGCTGTGCGTGGGGGGCGGTGGCTGAAGGAAACACGCTTCCTCAGTGCCTCGCTTTTGCTTTTCGCCGCGTTGTATATTGAGATGGATTACCTGCGCGCCCAGTCGTGCAGTACGTTTCTTTCCACTTGTTTCTTGCTGTACTTCCTTCTTGTACACTTTTGAAATCATGTGTCCACGTGCTCACAGCGCTCCCTACGAGCCTACATATACCCTGTATTCGACCCTTCTACTTCACTTGAAAAAGGCTGGATCCCAGCCGAAACGTCGTATTATATATTGTTGTGTTTTTCGTGGTGAGTCTAATTTAATATATATATATATATATATATATATATATATATATATATATATATATATAGAAAGAGAGAGAGAGAGAAAGACAAAACTCACAAAGCGCGGAGGAATAGTATAAGTAAAGAGCCGGATACACAGCAAGAACAATAACAAAGCAGGTTTACTAACGTAGCAGTAATGGGACTTGCCTTCATCAGAATATAGTTAGTACAGTTACATGATTTTGCTGCCACAAACATTTGGAATACATTTCTTATTTAGCTTTGGGGAAAACTGTGAGAAGGAGAGGAAGATGTTTCGGAAACCGAGAGTATGTATACAGTCGGGCTATGCCCGTGGTACAACAAGAGAGAGAGAGAGAGAGAGAGAGAGAGAGAGAGAGAGAGAGAGAGAGAGAGAGAGAGAGAGAGAGAGAGAGAGAGAGAGAGAGAGAGAGAGAGAGAGAGAGAGAGAGAGGGGGGGGGGTTGAATTAACAAGGAAGCTCACAAGGTTGCACGGCGACGTGGCAACGCATGTGGTGTGGGCTGCAAGTTCCGGCAGAGCGGAAGCGTGGTCAACCGCGGTTTCAAGACGAAGGGAAAATGAAACAATAGGGTATTCAGTGGGTGGGGAGACGGGTTCGGACGCATTCATACGGGCATGAAGGAAGACTGTATTTCCGGGGTGCCTTCCGTGGATGGAAAGAATAGGCACGGTGCACAAAAGAGCATTGCACAGTGAGCTAGCAACCGAACAGGAAATAGATAGCGTTCATAGATCACAAAGGGTTAAATGGCGCAAAGTGGTGGGGGGAACGCGGCCTCCTTCCCAAGGACAAATCGCATTGTCAAGCCGCATTAGGCTAATAAAGCTGCTCTATTTGGAGAGTTTGTGTCAATTTTAATGGGAAACTCAAGGGTAGGAATTATTAACAACGTGATAAAAATTACGAGGTAACCAATTTTAATCGAGGGATAAGCTCGTTAGTTTTCTGCAACTTTCATTGATACCAAGCATCGCTGACCTAAACTTATAAATGAGATAAGATTCCCGAGCCTCGCGGACGTGGTGGGTTTTAAAAGCGGATTCTAAAATTGTTGCATTAAGTTGTTCAAATGCATGACCGGGACTGCTCACATGTCTTGAAAGGGGCAAATAACGACAACTTTTTGCATGAGAGTGATTTTCATTGAACCGTATTCGAAGGGGCGTTTCAGTTTGGCCGATATATTGTTGCTTACAAATAGTTCACTCTAGACGGTATACGACATTAGCGGACTCAGAGTTAAAGTTGCCTTTTATATTTACGTAATAGTCTGAAGCCGTGCAGGTGGCACGCAGTGTAGTGGTCATGTGTGGGCATGCCTTACGTGGAGTTTTATTGGAGGGCATGCAATCAGTAGTTTCCGGTAGGCTGATACGAGAGTTAGTAAGAAAGCCTCCTAAATTTTAATTACGCCGGCAGACAACGCGTGGTGGTTAGGGAAATATGCTTTTTAAGCGGCCACTTTGAATTAGGATGTTGTGATGTTTTCTTAGTATGGTTGACACTCTTGTAGCGGAGAGGAGGCTGAGTGGGTTAAAACTAAGTTTGTTTGCGGATTAACGTTCGGGGATTTTTTCTTAAAGATTTCGTTACGGTCCAATTGGTTGGCTCGTACAATAGCGTCGTCGATAACTTATTCCGGGTATTTTTTATTCATTATAGCGTAAGTTCTCGACAGTTTGAGTCAAAGTCAGCTTGTTTTGTGCAACTCCTCTTAAAACGGTGGGCTTGACTGTAACGTATTGCGGTCTTGCAATGACTGACATGGCTACTTTGGAAGTTCGAATACTGCCGCGTGTCTGTCGGTTTTCTATACAGCTCAGTTTGAAGCCTACCTTGGGAAGATGGAACGGTAACGTTCAGAATGTTTACACCGTTTTTCGAGTAGGAATGGCCAAGAAGGGAGATACTAGGATGTGCTAGGTAAAATGCCTCAATGAAGGTTAGGAGCTCCACGTCACCGGGCTGCCAGATCATTAATATGTCGCCAATATAGCTTTTACCAATACTTGTACCGATATACCAATGATTTCCTATCAGACATCTCAAAAACTGAAATTCCTGATAGCTGCCTCCTAGTCACCCTCGTTGTTGCGTCCCTGTACACTAACATCCCCCATGAAGATGGCATCGCCGCTGTATCACTTGCGTATGAGCAATCGTCGTGCCACAAACCTCTTGATTCTTCTTCTCTCCAAACTATCCTTAGACTTATTCTTGAACTTAAAAATTTTGAGCTTGACGTGGTCTATTAAGTGCAAGTCAGCGGAACGTCAGTGGTAACTCGGATCGGACCCAACTACGCCAATATCTTTATGGCTCCCCTCGAATCAAACAATCTTGACACTCAAAATTTAAATCCACTGTACTATAAAAGGTATATCGACGACATATTCATGATCTGGCAGCACGGTGACGCGGAGCTCCCAACCTTCATTGAGGCATTTAGCCTAGCACATTCTCGTATTTTCCTTCTTGCTCATTCCTATTCGAAACACAGTGTAAACTTTCTGGACGTCACTGATACTACCTCCCAAGTTAGGCTTCAAACTTCACTGTATAAAACCGGCAGACATGCGGCAGTATTGGCACTTCCAAAGCAGCCATGTCAGACACTACAAGACCGCAATACCTTACAGTCAAGCCCACCTTTTTAAGAGGAGTTGCACAAAACAAGCTGACTTTGACTCAAACTGTCGAGAACTTACGCCATAATGAATAAAAAATACCCGAAACAAGTTATCGACGACGCTATTTTACAAGCCAACCAATTAGACCGTAACGAAATCTTTAAGAAAAAAGCCCCGAACGTTAAACCGCAAACAAACTTAGTTTTAACCCAATCAGCCTCCCCTCCGCTACAAGAGTGTCAACCATACTAAGAAAACATCACAACATCCTAATTCAAAGTGGCCGCTTAAAAAGCATATTTCCCTAGCCACCACGCGTTGTCTGCCGGCGTAATAAAACTTTAGGCGGCTTTCTTACTAACTCTCGTATCAGCCTACCGGAAACTACTGGTTGCATGCCCTGTATTAAAACTTCATGTAAGGTAGGCCCACGCATGACCACTACACAGCGTGCCACCTGCACGGCTTCAGGCTATTACGTAAATATAAAAGGCAACTTTAACTCTGACTCCGCTAATGTCGTATACCGTCTAGAGTGAACTATTTGTAAGCAACAACATATCGGCCAAACTGAAACGCCCCTTCGAATGCGGTTCAATGATAATCGCTCTCATGCAAAAAGTTGTCGTTATTTGCCCCTTTCAAAACATGTGAGCAGTCCCGGTCATGCATTTGAACATGTTAAAGCAAAAATTTTAGAATCCGCTTTTAAAACCCACCACGTCCGCGAGGCTCGGGAATCTTATATCATTTATAAGTTTAGGTCAGCGATGCTTGGTATCAATGAAAGTTACGGAAAACTAACGCGCTTATCCCTCGATTAAAATTGGTTACCTCGTAATTTTCATCACGTTGTTAATAATTCCTACCCTTGAGTTTCCGATCAAAATTGGCACAAACTCTCCAAATAGAGCAGCTTTATTAGCCTAATGCGGCTTGACAATGCGATTTGTCCTTGAGAAGGAGGCCGCGTTCCCCCCACCACTTAGCGCCATTTAACCTTTTGTGATCTATGAACGCTATCTATTTCCTGTTCGGTTGCTAGCTCACTGTGCAATGCTCTTTTGTGCACCGTGTCTATTCTTTCCATCCGCGGAGGGCACGCCCGAAATGCAGTCTTCCTTCATGCATGTATGAATCCGTCCGAATCCGTCTCCCCACCCACTGAATACCCTATTGTTTCCTTTTCCCTTCGTCTTGAAACCGCGGTTGTCCACGCTTCCGCACTGCCTGAACTTGCAGCCCACACCACATGCGTTGCCACGTCGCCGTGCAACCTTGAGAGCTGCCTTGTTAATTCAACTACTCTCTCTCTCTCTCTCTCTCTCTCTCTCTCTCTCTCTCTCTCTCTCTCTCTCTCTCTCTCTCTCTCTCTCTCTCTCTCTCTCTCTCTCTCTCTCTCTCTCTCTCTCTCTCTCTCTCTCTCTCTCTCTCTTGTTGTACCACGGGCATAGCCCGACTGTATACATACTCTCGGTTTCGGAAACATCTTCCTCTCCTTCTCACAGTTTTCCGCAAAGCTAAATAAGAAATGCGTTCCAAACGTTTGTGGCAGCAAAATCATGTAACTGTACTAACTGTACTCTGATGAAGGCAAGTCCCATTGCTGTACGTTAGTAAACCTACTTTGTTATTGTTCTTGCTGTGTGTCCGACTCTACGAATACTATATATATATATATATATATATATATATATATATATATATATATATATATATGTGTGTGCACACAAACATTCATTCACTCGTCACTCATTTATCGTGGTGCGTACGCCGGTTATTGTACATCGCTTACTACTGCTATGCGTGGTGCACAACAAACAACAACGAGGGACGTATGAAGAGAACACAATGTATCTATACTCAGCCGGACACGCAGAAGCCACGCGCAACGCCCTTCTTTGTTTCATTCGACAAAATTTTATCGTCGCTTGCCGTGACCTTGCCCGGAATCGCGCTCATTGCCGGATCCCAAAAGCGGAAGCATCTCTCATTGCTCCCACGTCCGCGCCGAATGGGCGTGGTGTGACGTAACTGACAGCAAGGGAGGCTCATATCGTTCGGTCCCGCGCTCGTCGGAACTTGGGCGCCATCCGACTCGCCGTACGGCGGACAGGGTTCATCGGTATTCCGGGCGTTGGCGTCCCTTGCGGCATGCCTCGCCAGCTGCCGAATGCGCGACGCGGTAGGTGCGCAATGCCGTTGCTACGATTGCCCATTTGCGCTGCAACGACACACAGCGTGCAAATAAGAACCGTTGTGGTCGATAAACCCGCCGCCCCGTCAATGCGGCGGAAAATTTCATTCTCGGTGGCAATACCTGTGCCGCGTATCTATTTGTTAGTGTTCGCTTTTTCTCAGGGGAACAAAAGACTGCTGCAAAGAGAGTGCGACATAGAAAGGAATTTTTTTGTGTAAAGTTTGCTTTCAGTTTCTTTTGTTTTCTGCGCCAATTCAAGCGAGTACCCTCATTGCTATGTTACTGGTACAGGGTTGTAGTAGCTGACCTTGATCCTGAGTGCCCGAACACAGGAACTGCTACACGGGATGAATTGTGTGCCGACTCATATTAGCCCGGAAAATTTCTAGGCTACTGCATCGGCGAGTGCGACATTAGCTCTGGCCTACTTTGTCGGCGATGGTCAGTCATATCAAGTGTTATTTCGCGCGGTCGATTTGATTTCTGTCATTTGTTTGCGGGCACGTCGTTATTGCGTGCGTTGTATTGTAAACCATTTGAGGGCAAGGTGATAGCCAATGCGGCTTTTCTTGAGAAGGAAGCAGCTTCAAGAAAAACTCCTTTTCGGATGAAATTTTTAGGAATGAAATTATTTTGGATACCTGAGGGACTACTACAAAAACTTCCCGGCGTCGCATTGAACAAACTCATGGGCTTGCATGGTCGATAATCGCGATTTCTAGAATCTCTTCGCCGTCCTCAGTACACTCACGGTTCCTAGAAATAGGTCAGGGGTGGTGGGGGGGGGGGGGGGGGGCGAGCGTGAAGGTTAATAGAACTAGGCTAATGTGAAAATTCAACCTGTTTTTTTTTTTAATCTGAAATTTTGTGTTTTTTGTGCGCGCTACTTGTCCTCCACTCGGATTCAACAGCTTTTGTCCGGGTCCCTGATAGTAGTTTTTTATCTGTGGCAGCAATATATACCACTGTAGGAATGACATGTCTGCAACACAGCAAGTAGCTCTTGATTCTCTGACACAAAATGAAAGACTACCGATTAAGGAGCCCATTTTTTTAGTTACTTGTTCTGGCGGTGTTACATCCTATTAATGTTTATCTACGCCATCATTAAGCCATGCAAGCTGGCTACTTGAGCGCATGTTTCTTAAGGATTAAAAAAACAACGAACTGCGTAAAAATAGCTTCCAAAAATTATGCAGACATTGTACAACGAACAGATTTTTCTGGCCAACAAGCAAGCGGCATGGTGTAGATGGCTTTTGCACAGGCTATTACTGCGATGCGCTGCTAACTCTTGTTTAAGTCCGCTTTGAAACTGGCTCATTCGCAGTAAGATAATTAAAAAACTGAGAACCGGTGCTATAAGGCTACTCGAATTCATTTCTGCTTTATAAAACGCAATCAAAAGCTGTGTGGCCAAATCTATCGTAGCCCGCGGGGCCGTTTGTGGATGACAGTTTTTTATGCGGAGGACGTGCAGCACATCAAAACTTACAGCGTACAGGCGGGTTTTCTTTTTAGTCGACATTGAAACGCCCAAGCATTTAATTGCGGGTCTCCCCGTTCCTCTCACCAATATCTTTACGCGACGCCAGAAGCATTAGATGGGCGCTGCCTAATCCTGGATTGATGTAAACAGGGCTGTGGGTTGGGCGAGTTAGTGAATACCCATTATCAACGATCAGCGCACAAAATGCGAGACACATTCCCAGACATGCCGGCATTCATGCCGATGGACTGCAATGGCGTAGTCGCTCCAATTATTCGGTCTTTTTATTACGATCGTGCGCCACGAAGGTGACTGATGTGTGAACATATGATGTTTTTCTTCAAACATAAACTAGTTGAGACTGCAGCGCGATCTTGTGAGTTTCCCTATTTTTGTGAAACGTCTTTTGTGCGCTCATAGTTGATGGTGAGAGATGTCGCCGCGAGGAGGTAGTATGGGGTACCTTTCTCCAGTAGCGTTATAAACAAAATGGCTAGCGGAAACATGATTCAACGACTTATCAGGGATGTGGGATTCCTTACTTCACTGCAGTGATGGATCGGATTGGGGAAACTTCATTGTGGCCTGTGAATAAAGTCCTATTGCTAGGTCTTCATGGCGTATGGTGATGTGCAGCGCCATGCATAGATACGCGACACCTTCACACCGCATAGTCCCCATGCTTCAGAACTCCTAGCTGATCATTTTCACAGATTCTCAGGAAGCACGCAGGCAACTTCTACTGAGCGACATGAATAAAGATACAGTAGATTTATTTAATAGCCACTGTCATCATCACTACGATAATATTTGGACACCTGGCCTCGCGGAGATGTTTGGCAACTTTCGGGCAGGCACGCTCGCCCGTGAGTCAGGAATTAGGGCACCAAACATCTCCCTGGAGAGGTCCAACTGCCGTGACATCACGAACAATACACTAAGACACCTTAAACTGAACAGAAGATGGAGGCGAAAAGCATAAAAGCCCGTGTGCACGAGAATTCAGCGCACGTTAAAGATCCCCAGGTGGTCAAAATTAATCCGGAGCTCTCCACTACGGCGTGCCTCATCGCTTGCGTTGCGTAGGCGCGTTAAACCCTGCAATCAGATTAAACTGAACAAAAGGGAATTAGCTCCGCCTCACACCGACCTAGACAGGCAGCAATCAGTATTACTCGGACGAGCGCAGACTACATGCACCCGGGCTAGACGACATTTTTTTTTCTCTAAAGGAAGGGCAGAAGAACCACCAGTGCTCAAACATTCTGGTGGATATAAAATCAGCAACATGTCCTATGGGAATGTCCTTACAATACCCCAAGCGTTCCTGACTTACTCACATCAACACAGCTGCCATATCGAATTGACCCAAACTGGCTGCCTCTGGTCTCCATTTTTGAGAAACAGCTAGCTCTAGTGTGGTGCATTTAAAACGCACTAGAGCTGACTTCAGCATTCACTGAATACGACCTCTAGTCGGATTGTCTGAACCGCCTTTGGTTCTAAATAAGTATTTTTTTTCTCTCCCTCCCTCTTAAAAGGGAGATGTTGCACTATTCGGATAACCTCACTGTGATGAGTTAACACGGTGGTTGGCGGACGAGAGAGGACTTGATGAAGGAAAAAGACGGCTTAAACAGGCAGTACTGGACCATCGTCCTTCTGTGGGTATGTGCCAGAAAAAAGGAAAGGAAGAAGAACATGGGGTCGTAACTGGTGACGAAAAAGGGTTCTTCTGGCACGCTCATTTATTATATAATCAGGCCGTCTGCCGTGTTAGCTACCATTTGGCCCTACTGGATTCCCCTGTCAAACCTACGCGCGCCTTGCCCACTGCTTTGTCTGTATCGCATTCTCTGTTCATTATACAGTGAAATCTCGTTGATGCGTCTTTCACGGTAACCATAAAATAATACGTATTACCGAAAATCGTTTTATCCAAATGAGTTAAAAGAAGAACGAAAATACGCATTCTCCGTCAGCAACTCACTTTTATGGAGCAACATTGTAACTACTGAATTTGTGCTACCCTTTCCTCTCTTAAATGTCCAGGAGTAAATTCTTCTAAAACGTTCAAACAAAAGCTACCGGTATTTGTTGCTTTTGCAGACACTGCCTCGTACGACAATCCGTTTCGTGCTGTAAGTCAGTGAAGGCAGACTCCGGATGCTTGAAAGTTTTGAATACCCAAGGAGAGCGCGACGTTGTCAGCTGTTTCGTGCATACGATCCATCGAAGTTCACTCCTGTCACCCTAACGTCCTTGAACCATGTGCGCAGGATGTTTTCCTTTTGTTCATGCTTCGCACCTCGCGTTTGTTTAACACCGGGTCCAAAAACTTGCAGCTCCTTTAGAAGTTACTCTTGCTGACCGACCATAGTGTTGAGCGCTGACATTGGCAAAGAGAGCTCTCTTGCCAATTCCACGCACTTCCTCTTCGGGTCCTGTTCGATTTCGCGTGTAATTTCCACTTGCGCCTTGGATTTCCTTGACGTTGTCACAACCCCGGAAACACGGCCGCGCATAGAAAGAAGTCAAAAAGAGAACATATCACTGCACGGGAAGCGTGGTGCATGGGAGAAGTCTGAAAGGGAAGTCGCGCCTGCCACGAGCAACGTGCACCTTCTTCCTTGGTTATGATACGATTTGCAAAATGGCGGAGTGCATCGCCTGACTTATCGTCAGCCTTGCACGGAACGGCCACGCATTGCAATAACGTTCTTGCCACAGAACCGGCGCTTCCGCCCCCTCGGTGTCTCTGCAACGCGCAGGTCGTGGCTTGTTGGGGTGAGGTTTGAGCGAGTATACCGAAGTGTAAACGTAAGAATACTAGAAATGTCAGTCGAGATCCGCCTTCGCGATCGTATTATCCAGTTTTCGGCAAAAATGTGATCGTAATAAACGCACGAAAATGCATTATTTCTAAGGGACGTTGGCCGGGAACGAAAAGAAAAAGGTTTTAGGCTGAAAAACGTAATATGTCGAATCGTATCAACGAGATTCCATTGTACTTATACTTCGTAATTTTCATGCAATCATTTTTTCTCACTATTATACGTCTGTTTGTGATATCCTAACTTTGATTTCTCTAGTAACCCATTCCAATATCTGAACATTTTTATATTCCCTTAAACCCTACATAGTTTCTTTCGTTAAGGCACCCATTTCCTCGTCAATTCCCCTGTGTGTGTGTATAAGCCATCTCGATGGTACCATTACCGCTACCACCACCACTATACCACGAAGGAGGGTGGATTCGGAGGAGCCAGGGTTAAGAGGGTTGTCTGCAAGTTGAGGTAGCTGGGGTCTCCCAAGGCCGTCGTCAGGACGTCCGGAAACCCAGCCAGGCTGCGTAGGCCGCCGTGCCTACTAGCTGATAGTCGACCGCGCATTGTATCGCCGGCATCGACTGTGTTACGTGGTGTTCACCATGCCGATCTACCAACAGCAGCCGAGAACTGGGACTGTTTCAACGCATCAGCATCGACTGCGCCCTACAACGGGATATTTTGATCTATCACGGGCAGGTTTCTAGACTGAACTCTGAACTGTTTTCTTTTTTTAACCTCGCAGAACTTCATGTCTTTAGGATAGAGTTTGTTATCGTATTCCTGTCTTCCCTGTAACGTCATACTCATTAACTCATCCCGTATCGATAAATGTTCGTCTTTGTCTTCTACGTACTTCTCAAGTGCCTGTATTATTTTTGCAACTGGAATGCCGACGACTAACCAGCAATACCATCACACGCCCGTTCTCTTTCCGGGCTGTTTTGAGAGCAACTATGGTTCGCTACGCGAACACTTTCCACGCAACGGTGCAAAACGTGAGAGAGCTGTAATGGTCAAAACCGATGGGGCCTCTATCCTATGGAACTGATCCTATTTACGGCTGTGAATTTGTATCCTGAGCATGCCCCCTTAGCGTGCCCCGACGAGCATGCCCATTTAAGCGCGCCTGTCAAACAGCGTGCACGCATGCTGGCCAGCCGGGGGATCGCAACTGTTGTCCGAACGATCCCCACGCAACGACCTACATACGATCGAAGGAATTCGCGACAGAACACTGTAGGGCAGTGTAACGGTGTGAAAATAATTGCCGACTGAAGGCGGGAGAGTGTAGGGGAACTCGTGTGCTCAATATATCAATCGATTGGTCAACAAAAAGGGCCGCCGGCTCAGAGCAACGGCTTGGACAGTACAATAGGCTTCACATAATATCGCCAAGGTTCGGCAAGGGCGGAGCGACACTTGCCGTCATATTTTAATTGGAGCGACATGTTTCTGCAATTCCCTGCAGATTTCTTTTGCCCTAGTTTGATTTGGTTAAAGGGGCCGTGAAGACAGAACACAGCTTCGGGTCATTAAAAAACTACTTTGTGTCGATAACGATGATACTAATTTTACTGAAAACTTCAAACAAATAATAGAGATATTGTCACGTGGCCAAAGAAGACGCAGCTGTCTTCAGGAAAACAAGTTTATTGGAGTGAACTTGGGCTCCCCTAACAACTCAAAGAATAGAGGCGGCGAAGCAGCAGTCAGCAAAGTGACGTGCGAAGGCGAGCGTCGACGATTCGAAAGCCGCGGCGTCTGCTCTGCAGGCTTTTATCTTTCGGCGCGAGTGTTTCTGGAACCGTCGATTTACATCCAGAACATTGAAGGTCAGAGAAGATTATTCTGGGCTAGTGACGTTAAGACGAAACAGTCTCCTTATCTGAATGAGATAGCCCGCGTGGCATAAAAATAAAAAATGGGAGACGCGCTTCGCTTGGGACTCAGATAACAGAGCCGGGCGTGGCCTGGCAGTAAAAACAAACAACAAATAAACAAATCCATACATGGTTCGCGGCAATATTAAAGAAAACTAATAGAGCCCTAGTGACTCCCCAGACACTTTTTCCGGCAATTTCTGTATGACGCCACGAATCTTGTTTGCGCTATTGCGTCCGCTACCTAAGCCACCGCCCTCAGTGGCTAAGGCGTAGCGCTGTTGAGCACGAGGTCGCGGGTTCGATTCCCGGCCGCTGCGGCCACTTTTCTGAAGGAGGCGAAAAGCGAAAACACACGTGTGTTCGAAATTTCGGCGCACGTTAAAGATCCCCGGGTGGTCAAAATGAACCCGGAGCCCTCCACAACGGCGCGCCTCATCGCCTGCGTTGCGTCGGCGCGTTAAACCCCCTCGTAATCATCTTTCCGGCCACCTCTGTATGCTGCCGTAAATCTTGTTTGTGCTACTGCGTCCGCGACCTTAGCCACCGCAAGGAAACACGACTGGGCGATTGTAGTGGGACCTCTAGTTCCGTTTGATCGCATCATTTGTATGCTGACGTGAAGCTAGCAAGCTGATAACTACGTTTTCAGTGCCGGCCCATATTACGTCACTGTAGTTCAAAATTGGAACGTTTTTCAACATTTCTTTCGTTATTTTTTTTTTAGAAAGATGTCTTTGGGGGCCGCAGTAGAGCTGAGTGAGCCTTTTTTATATAAAATCTCCATTTACGCTATTATAACGCTTAGAAGTGGAACTTTCGCGAAATCTGCATTATTAAGGAAATGCCATGCGTTATACGTTTGGCCATTTTCCGTAATTTTATAATATTTTTCTTATTTTAAAGTTTTCGAAATTTCGTACGATCAATTGTCTCCATTTACGCTATTAATAACGATTACAGGTGGAACTTTCGCGAAATATGCATTTTTGTGTAAATGCAAGGCGTTACACGGTCCTGGCTGGGGGACAAAAAAGGCTACACCGTGTAGCTTTCCTGCTCATGGCAGTCCTTTCAACAGTGATTACTCTGCAATTTTTTAGCGAAATTAAAAGTTATTTTCCACAGCTAATATTTGGGGTGAATACTTGCTTTGTGCCCAGTTTCAAGTCACGCACGTTGCGCGACTAGGTTCCTGAGCCATGGAAACTATCCCATAGAAATGCATGGGGAGTAAGATTTGACAGCGAATTACACAAAAAATGTTCAGAATCCTACAAAGTTCCTTTAGAATTTTCATCTTCATGTTGACTTCTGGCTTCATGCCAAATATCACTTTTCTAAAGAGGTTTAGCTAGGTTCCTGAGAGGTTGGAATTTTGAGCGAGAAAGCTAGGTATGCATTAAAAGGCTAGCTATTTCAAATGGAACAAAGTTGTGTTTTTTCTCCGTGCATCTTTTAAGTTGTCACTCTATTAAACATCTTTACCGACACTCAAATGGGCTAAACGTGCGGGAACGCAGCTCTGCCAATGAATCGTACGCAGCGGCGCCGGCGACGGAGTTTTGTTTTCCTCGACTCCACGCGTGGCTGGATACACGTGCAGTTATCTCCGGGCAACGCGCCTTTCGCAACTCGCGGTCGTGTTGTGAAACTGGAGTGAAACCGTCGCCAGGACCTGCACAAACCGGCTAGGCTGTCTGACACGTGCGCTTCAAAATGCGGCGTACGCCTCTTGGGACGACTTCTTTTTTTGTTACACAAAATGTCATGCGAGGCTCGATGTTACGAGAAAAGCATCCCTCGAAACCGTCGAAAAGCTTTGCAGCTGTTCTGGCGGTGCGCCGTCAGGTTATGTTCGCCGTCAAGCTCGCTCCTCCCGTGTGCGTCGTATAGTAAATTACGCATCTGCGAGATTTCTGCGCCCTACATCCTATGCACTGCTTTAAAAATGTTTAATGCTAAGTAAATAGCAGTTGCATGGATTTCGTTGCGAATGAGCCCGTCGCGCGGGGTTGCTTGTGTAAGTACCTGCGTGACGAAATCAGTAAGAGGCTTAACTGGGCAATGATGAGAAATCTCCGCAAATGTCATCACTTCACACGCTTGCACAGACTACAAGACCGCACGTGCGCAAGCTTATTCGTAACGTACCATGTGACTGTTTACATTTTATCAGTATGATTAAAACAGGTTCTGTCAAATATAGTGCCCCAATCGGACTGCAGTGGCTATTACGTTCAGTGCATTTTTTTTTTTTTTGCATGAGCCGGAGCTTCGTGCAAAGAAGCTGCTGTTGCTAAAGATTTGATGCGTTATGTCGATTTCGGCTCGGCTCCAGAATAAAATGAAATGAAGGTAATTTTTTGAGAATGTTGGCGTAAACTGAGCACGCAATAGCTCAGGAGATCAGAAAGTGAAAGCAGCCAAACCACGGCAAATGACAGCACTGCTGTGTGCCCTACCGCAGCCACGGTCTAGTGGTTAGGGCGCCCGTCTCGGCTGCTGGAAGTGGTTGGTTCGAATCCCACCCCCGGCCACCAACCGGCAAAAATGGGTACAAACATCCCTTGCCCTGACGCCAAGTTTTCTCACAGGTGTGCGCTCGGGAAATCGAACCAAATCAAATCCAATCCAATAATTTTATTCAACATCGTTCTCCGCCATGTTTGGAGCACTGAAAAAAAAAGCCAGGTCCGTCCCCCCCCCCCTTCCCCCCCTCCTTCCCCCCCCCTCAGGAAATTGACAATCACGAAGAGGAAGATCTTCGTAAACCTCGCTGCGTCGAAATATCGAACGACACAACCTGAAAATGTGGATCTTCCAACACTGTGCGAACACAAGAGTAGTTGATGAATTACAACTAAGGGTGTTAGTTGATGAAGTAGGCTACCTCCGACTCCTCCTCCTTTGGCTAGGGGCACCAGGAGCGTGCGCTGTTGTGCCAGAGCGCCCAGCTCAAATTCGCGGCACGGGGCGACGCGCCGTTAGCGGGGCCGATTCGCGCCTCGACCAAGCCGCCCGCGGCAGACATGACCAAACTTGAAGGCACCGCAGAGTCGCCTCTCCTTTTCCCTTCTCAACGGCTGGGCCGAATCATCCCTGGGACGACCGGCCCGCGGCAGAGGCGCAGCGACATGCCTTCCCTTTCCCCGTTGTGGCGGCTCAGCTGCCGCAATCGCTTCGCCTCCATTCGTCGGATTCAAACTTCGGCCAACGAGAGTCCTGATTGGAGTGATTCAAACCGCTCGCGGCTGCAACGGACTCCCGGGGGTATAAAATCCGCCTAGAAGCACAGCGAGCGCGGTACTTTTCGGAAGCACCCAGTACAGACGTGCTGTCGCCTTTGTGCGAGTCATGTAACGGTTTTGTTAGCATTGTACATACTGTATATAAATGTTGCTTCAACTCTTCGTCGGCTCGAGAACTTCATCGCACTGCTCTGCGCCGCGTCTATAGCAGACGGAGCAAGGCCACGTCGCAACGCCGGTGACTGCGCTCGGATGGCCAGTCGCAACAGTGGTGGCCGCGGTGAGATGGCCCAGTCCCGACAGTGGTGACAGCGCTGGGATGGCTGATTCCCAACAGCGGCCGCAATATATGAGCGGAGTGCTATTTCGAGGCCCTGAAGTATTACTTCCAGCTGTACTTTACCGCTTTTCATTTCGTGCTTTCGAAAGCTTTTCATTCGGCTTGCGCGTCATTAGAATCGGTGCGTAAGCGAACTAAATTAAGGGCAATGACGCACAAAACAGCGGATACACTAGAGGATTTCCGGCGCGGGGCCGCAGGTTTTTATAAACTTCCGGAAAAACATGAACTTCCGCATACTTGCCAGTTTCTGTGGCCTGCTTAAAGGACAGAACACAGAAAAGAAAGCGTAGCTTGTTTGTTAGCTTACGCTGCAACCCTGTGGACAAAAAGTTACAGGCGGTCAGTACTACCTTTTTCTTAAAATTAAGCAAGGTTCTTACCGCCAGAATCAAGCAATAATTTTGTTACAACGTTAACTAACATGCAACACCCCCACACGGCGCTGATACTTTTTGTGTTGTACAGGCCTGGCGCACCTGCAGGTGGCTACGGCCCGGAAAAGGGAAATAAAGTTAGTTCGTTCTGGGCAAGCGGACGGACTCGGACAGCATGACTCCATTCCTTCTCTCTTCGTAGGCCTACTGACTGTTTTCGTAGGCCTAATGGTCTTCGGTACGCGGTAACCTCAACTCAGCCATCATGACTTCTCTCTCACCAAGCTCCAGCCGTTCTACACGTGTCTTGTGAGGTACTGCCGCGTGGGAATGACTTCCCTGTAAGTAGCTGTTCCAGACACACTGAAGTGACTTCTAACAGTAGTATGCGTGTAACCAGTGACTCTGACGTGGCTTCAGCTAGCACACCAAAGTTACGACGTAGTACGAGGTCAAGGAAACCTGTGAATAGGTACTCCCCGTAGAGTTTGTCTTAATATGGATGGATTGTTGCAATGTTAACCAACATGCAGCGCCCCCACACGGCGCTGATACTTTTTGTGCTGTACAGGCCTGGCTCAGCCGCAGGTGGCTACGGCCACGAAAAGGAAAATAAAGTTAGTTCGTTCTGGGCAAGCGGATTGGCTCGGACAGCATGACTCTGTTCCTTCTCTCTTCGTAGGCCTACTGGCCTTCTCGATTCATGGCCCAAATGGTATTCGGCACGGTAATGGTCTTCGGTACGCGGTAACCTCCGCTCAGCCATCAACCTTCCCGCGGTGTTACCGCCATGCCATCCCGACATCCCGACTTATTGCTCTAATTAATGCTGTAATGGCCGCAACGATACGATGCGTTTACTCCTATAGCAAGACAGATGTGCTAACACGATGCTGCTACAGTAAAAGGTTTTTGTCACACAGCAGCTGCCACCCGCCGCGGTGGCTCAGTGGCTAAGGCGTTGCGCTGCTGAGCACAAGGTCGCGGGTTCGATTCCCGGCCGCGGCGGCCGCTTTTCTGATGGAGGCGAAAAGCAAAAACGCCCGTGTGTACGAGATTTCGGCGCACGTTAAAGATCCCCAGGTGGTCAAAATTAATCCGGAGCCCTCCACTACGGCGCGCCTCATCGCCTGCGCTGCGTCGGCGCGTTAAACCCTACAATCAATCAATCAATCACAGCAGCTGCCAACGGCATCACTGCACAAAGTGGATATTTAACTGCTATAACGTTCCGAATGCCCGCATTTCTCCGAATGCGTGCTGAATCGATTCGCAACGTTCTTCCTATAAAAGGAAAGCTTAGACGGCCATGAATATCCACCGCGGTGGCTTAGTGGTAAGACGTTGAAGTTACAACCTTACTTGGGGGTAAGATGTCGTTTTAGTAACCACCAGGTCGCGGGATTGATTCTGGCCGCAACAATCATCATCATCATCATTTTAAGGAAATAAAAAAAGACCGGTCTGTCGAGATTTGCGCGCACTTCGATCTCGAGATAGTCTAATTTATTCCCCATTCGTATACGCTGACGCGTGTTTCGCAGCCAAGGTGTACATTCCGGGCGTAACACCCTAGTCCGAAAACACCCAAGAGGAAAACATATTGCAGGCCCCCTAAAAGCAGCAATAAACAATTTTTGATATAACTCTAAGCGATATGCTCTGCCTGCACCACAACTAGCAAAATAAATAGCGTTCCATTTCACCGCCACGGCTTTATGCGTTGTACCGAAACAATCTCTGAGCATGAAACCCAGCAAGTACTTCAAGCAGGCTGGAAACGGTTCGAGACACTAATCACCCTCAAAGCCCTTACGCCGCATTCTAGACGGTCTCTTTTTTATTTCCCGTACACTCGCGTTGCCGCGAAATTGTCTCATAACAGCAGCCATTAATTATGCTAAATGTTAATATTTCATCGTTCCGCTGGCGAAGGCTCGACAAGGCTGCGTGGTATTTCTTTTTGTTCGTTTTCACTCACTTTGCTATCTTCCATTGTCGGCTGCTGACCATGAAAACAGTTAATTCCGCACTCACGTCACGTCCCCGAGCCGGTCTGAATGGGGTCTCTCCTCTCGGTTCATAAAGCGATAATAAGTGTTTTCGACCACTTGTCCGGAAAATTCAGGTCATAATTCTTTTCATTTAATGCGAGAGGATAAATAAAGCCAGTACCCAAAACCTCATCTGTATTCATTCACGCCTCCGTTCATTTGTAACGTTACAAGCCGTTACCGTTCCTCGTTAACTGCCGCCGGCGTAGAATGTGCCGAGCGGAACAGAATAGTAGTGAGAACAATGTGCCTCGCGGATGTGTACTTGCGTGTTCTTCTTTTGCCAACCGCTGGTCTTTGTATTGCCATTTTCTCGCCAGCCGCAAGTGTTCCCATCGCATTTGGAAATTCAGTAGCAATACGAATTCTAAACGATGCATGAGCGTGTGTGTTTTTCTCCTGCCATTGTCGAAAGCTTGAAATAAACGTAATACTACCTCCTACTAGTTGTCTCCGGACGGTTTGCGTTTAGTGCTTCAATACCGTTTCTAGTTACAGTTTTAATTAGGCTTCTTCGTACGCAATAGCTATGTCGTCGTAACGCACTTCCCACTAACTTAATGTAACTTAACTTAATGTAACATGTAACTTAATGTGATGTGCTCGTGTTTCTGTGAGAGAAAAGAAAATGTCTTTAACATTGGCTTTCCTATTAGTGTAGTTTTTGCATACCAGACGCTGGATTGGCAAAGCAGTTTCGTAATTTGTTTTGGTATTTGGGCAAGCCAGCTTGCCGTAAGGTGTTACCAAAGCCCCTCCCGGAACTGGCATCGCTGGCGTTGCAGCCGAGTCTTATTCTTTTGCAACCAGCTTAAAGGGGAAAACATATGGTTGGGTGCGTCCCAATTTCAGCGGGAGAATCATGACGATCCTGTAAAAGCAGGAGCATCGGGTAATTGTATGTTCACAGAATCACCAGTATTTTTAATGCGTGGCACACCCCAAAACTGCTGCTGTAAACATGCAAAAGGATATTAAGCCTAAACAATTTGAAGAAACTAAGTTAGAGTGCAACTCCGACTTCAGCAAAGTTCTTTTGTAACACGAGGAATTTTCGCTAAGACGTTACAACATTTTTTCCTAGTTCTTCATTGTATATATGTTTAATTGGGCCTGAGTATTTTTCTTTTCGCGTGTAGTTTCAGTTTTATTGATAATTTGAAATGAAAAAAATTTCAGAAGAAACTTTCTCAAAATAATTTTGGCTCGAATTGACTTGGCGATGCCCATTTTTATATTTGGCGTGCTTTAATTAATTGTTGTTATGTTCCTTGCTGTGCATGCGCGTGTGTGTTTAAGATATTGACTGTAATCGTGGAACGCTATCTCCAACAGAGCAAAGTTTATTCGCTTTGCATGCCTTTTTACTTATAATTCATTTTACTTGTACTTCACCTTAATTTTGTTAACGAGTGTTGTGCAAGCCTTCTGAACTACGCCAAATTAGGTTTGTTCTAACTATAGGGCACGTACTCTTCGTAATCGAGAGCTGTTTTTCCTCAGATGCCGAACATGCCCAAGCTCCTCTTCGTTAGTTTATTTTGCAATAATCCGGAAATAACTACTTTTTGTCTTTAGATGCACGCTCTAGGAAGCCATAGTACAAGAGTCTTCCTTTTTGCAGTGACGTTCAAACATACCGAAAAAAAATTAAAGTTGTGTTAACGCGTGCTGAGATATGCCCGTATGCCTAATAAAATTCAATGTTCTGACATCTTCCATCCACCACAAGTTCAACTATAGCAAACATTGTACTTCTTTGGCATCCAGAGGCTGCCCTGATTATTGCTCATGAGAGGCACAAGGAAAACGTCAGCCTTTCATCGCACCCTCCATTATTCCCTTTAACACTGAGGCGTTCCTTTTCTTGATCGTTTTTTCCTTACGAGAAGCTCTCTACAAGCGTCGCATAGGCAGGCGGGTCCAAGCAAAAGCGTTTGTTTTTAGTTGTTTACGCAGGGCGGCCAGACTTTGTTCGACGCCACAGAGCCAGATGACAGGAGTGAGCCTACAAAGAACAGCAGATTGATTGATTGCATAAATCTTGATTCAACGAGAAAGGGAACGACACAACAATCAAGACACATGCGTTCATGTGGGACAAAGGAAACCATTCGAGCGAATGTGAGACTACCAGTGCCGGATAGTGCAGACGTTTTTTTTTTTTTTTTTTTTTTTCACTGCGTCTGCGAACTCATCGTGCATTTGTATGAGTACCGATTCATCACCAGGCCGTTTTATTAAAACAGGCGGAAACCGAAAATGCCCGTGTGCCGATATCTCGGCGCACGTTAAGTATTACCAGGTGGTCAAAATTACGGCGCCCCTCCAACACTAGAAAGAGTACCGATTCACCGCTCTCCATACACCTTTTAACAGGAAAGGTTTTTATTCCGGGATACACAAAGATTTCCATGACGTCATATCCGTCACGGAAGTGACGCCAGTGCAACAAAGCAAGCGGCCTGTAAAGGGTGCACCCCTGCACACAGGGTCTTCTTGTGGGGAAGCAACCTTTAGTACTAAAGATTACGTTATACTTAAAGGAGCCATGAAGACAAAATATAAGTTGGTTTTATTAGAAAGACTGCTTAGTCCCGATAACAATGATACCAATATCATCGCAATCTTCGAAAAAATAACGGAGATATTAAAGGAAACGTGTGAAGCAGTCGCGACCCCCTAGCCAATTTCCCGCAACTTTTCTATGACGTCACAGAACCTCGTTTGTGCGATTGGCGGCCACCTAAGTGACCTGTCGCGACGACACATGACTGGACGTCTGTAATGGCGCCTCTAGGTCCATTTGACCGCATCACTTGAATGCTAACGTGCAGTTAACGCACGGAAAATTATGTTTTATTGTTGGCCCGTATGACGTCATTCTTGCTCATAACACGTCACTGTGGCGCAAAATTTGAAAGTTTTTGAATACTTCTTGCTTTTTTTTTCGTTAAAAACATCTTTTGTGGCTGTAATGGAGCTAAGTGATATACTGAATCCTAGTTCTTTCAAATTAAACGAAGTTGTATTTTCTTTCATGGCTCCTTTAAAGTTGTTCGTTTTCGGGATTTATATTTTAACACGAAAGTGTTTTAGGCCGGGATACCCCAAGATTTCACTGACGTCATATCCGTCACGGAAATGACGCCAGTACACCTTTTCCGAAGCGACCCGCCAGCAAGACGTCGCTCACCAAGCACACCCACAAGACAGCCGCCGACCCGCAAATCATGCTCATTTCACTGCAGATTTCCCTGAACATTTCACGTTCGTGTTTTACCGATTCCTATGACAGAGGAATCAGCCAGAGTTCTTTTTTTTACACTTAATCACACGCATCTCCATTCATACCATGAATTATTCTTTGGTCACTAAAGTGTGTTTGCTCTCTGTCCTATCTCCCTCTACGCTCATGTCACTCGCGTGGGCTAAGTTGACAAGCCCAACTGCTCGAACGGCCCAACTGCTCTAACTCAATGCTCCACCCCCACCTAAAACAACGTCCCGCGCTTTCTCTGCGCAGTAAGACACTTTTAGGTGTTTAAATTTTCCAGTACGAATTCCAGGTGTTGAAGCTTCCTTATACAGAAGCATTAACTGCTTGACGACGCGAAAATCTGGCTTCCGGCGTCGGGGCTACCGAGCGATGCTTCCAAAAATGAACCACACCGCAAAGCGAACAACATCAAAAAGAAAATGTGTCGAATCGGGGTCCGGAATTCGAATCAGGGCCCCGCGGAATGCCAGTTGAGCACGCGGCTATAACTAAAAATAATCTCCAGAAATTCCGAGAAAGGTCTACTAATGCGTAGCATTCTTATGCTGCATGTCTAGGGTGTGACTTCTTTACAGCCAAATATATTGTTTTTTTTATCAATTCCGTCCGACCAATTATCTTCCTTTATGCTGTATAACGATTACAGGAGTTACTTCCGCAGAATCTGCATTTTTGCGTAAATGAAGGGCGTTACACCGTTTACGCTATTTTCCCGTTACACCGTTTACGCTATTTTTCCTCCGCTTACGCTATTTTCCCGACTAAAGATGGAACTTCCGTGAAATATTCATTTTTCTAGAAATGCCAGACGTTACACGCTTTGCTGTTTTGGCTATTTTTATATTTTTTTTCATACTTTTTGGTTTTTCAAAATTCTGTTCGTCGAATTATTCCGTTTTTTCAACGATTAAATGTGGAACTTCCGAACTTCCGCGAAATCTCCTTATTGTGGAAACGCAGGGCCTTACACGGTTCGCCATTTTCGCTCTTTTTTTTTTCTGCTTTTCTATTTTTTTTGGTTTTTCAAAACTCTGTCCGACCAATTATCTTCATTTACGCTATTATGAAGAAAGAAATGATCAATTTCCGCGAAATCTGAGTTATTGTGGAAATGCATAGCGTTACACCGCCCTGGTTGGAAATGGGGGTACTCGACAAAGAATGATACGCATTAGGATGTCTCTGATTCAACTTAAAAACATCTGTTAGAGACATGTACTGAGGCCTATAGTTGTGATTTGAGCAGGCTAATACACAAGTAACACAGCGAATTTACAATAACAGCGAATATGTAACGCCCACAAGGGCGGAAAACAGAAAAACAACGCGAAGGAAACTAGGCAAAAGTAAAAGTATCATGTCGGTGGTAATGACAGGTCAACATCATCCCAATGGAGCACTAAACAGGAGCAGTTTGGACCTTCTAAATTACGAATGTATCAACGGTAATTAAAGGGCATGGTCGCACCGCTATAGACATGGTTTCCATGTCTGTAATGTCTCAAGTCCTATGGACCCTGGCGCGTCTAGTTCAGCGGCAGCTGTGAAACGAGGTCAGTACACCTCAGGAGGAATTCAAGGGAACGGGAAAATGGCGAACAACGAGTAAAGAGGCAGGAGCTGGCTGAAGCTAAAACCCTCACAAGCCAAATCCACCGCAACAATTACGAGGCGAAGGTAGCACGCCACACACAGATCCTTCTGACGGCGTGGACGTTGTCGCGGAAGAAGATGACGCAATCACGACGACCTACCATTATACAAGGAAGACCACATAGCTTTTAAATAAAGTGTAACAATCCCAATACCCACGCGTAACAACGCCCAACCTATCATAAAAGATACGCCATCTTTCAGATTTTTCTACTCTCACCTGGGCCTTTCGACCGCCAAGAAATGCCCCCCGTATCGTTTCTGATACCTCCTAAGCATTTTCCAAATAACTATAGCTCGATAACTGGCCGCAAGGAGTTCGAGATACAGCTTGAAATATGGATTCCTTTCGCGCCCAGATGGCGTACACGTACTTTCAATGGGTGGATGATACACTTTTTACGGGGTATATGATACACTAAAACCTACTTTATACGTAGGTATACATATACCTACGTGTAAATGGGTATATGCTACATTATATACCGACATTCCATACGTAGGTATATAAATACTTACTTTTTATGCGCTTATGATATATTATGTAACTTTATAACCCTGGGAGAAAACAATTCTTCGCGATTCTTTATTGTTTGAGTAACAAACTCTAATGTAAGAAAACATTACAAATTTTATCTATTATTTTCATAGTTTGGGCATTACAGGGTTAAAGGGGCCATGAAGACAAAATACGACTCTGTTCTGTTTAAAAGCACTACCCTTTGGCAACTCACTCAGCTGCATTCCATCCACGAAGGACTTTTTTAACCGAAAAAGCGCAAGACATCTCGAAAAACTGTAAAATTTCGCTCTACTGTGACGTGTTATGGGCAGTACTGACGTAACACGGGTCAGAACCAAACACAGTTATAGGTGTTTTAACCTCAAGTTATCATCTCAGTGATACAGTCAAGCAAAACTAGTGCTACTTAGGGAAAAACGAGCGCTACAGACGAGGACAGCAAAAACGAAGAACGACGAGACAGATGCGCTACTAACAACTGATTTATTCCAAGGAAAGACAGGGAAAGAAACTAGAGACCCCGCTACGGTCGCTCCCGTCTTGCTTCTTGGCGGTGGGTTTGGTAGGCGACAGCCAATCACACAAACAAGTTTCTGTGGCGTCATAGAGAAACCACCGGAAAGTGGCTAGGCAGTCGCCACTGCTTTATATTTTCTCCTTAACTCGATTATTTACTTGAAGTTTGTGATGAAGTTGGTATCATTGTTATTGAGACAAAGCAGCCTTTGTAACTAACCCAATTTGTATTTTGCCTTCATGTCCCCTTTAGGTGACGTGTCTCTCTGAATTTCGCAATCTGGAGGAATGACTCGCACATGAGTAAAGCTCGTCACATGGGCCCCGACATGTCAGCGATGGCGTCGTGTCACCACATCAAATGTACGTTGCTTGGCATAGGCTGGCGAACGCGCCACACCGAACACTGCGAAAAAATCCAATAACATTAAGGCCAACTGACGGCCTGATACGTTGTGCGTCATCCACTTCTTCAATAAGAGTCAGCTAGTGTTCAGTTCATGGGGACTTTCTAAAGGCTCTACTTTTCATTTGCAAGCTTCTTCTACGTCCTATACTTCTTACAGAGGGTTTTTAAAGACGATAGTATTTCTTGGGCTACTTACACGCAGAAATTGTGGTCTTTCAGTGTGTCTGTCTGTCTGCCTGTCAGACTGTCTTTCTGTCTGTCTGTCTGTCTGTCTGTCTGTCACTCGATTCAGCCACCCGGCCAAAGTGAAACAAAATCTGCGCAATAGCCGTATATACCCACAGCCCTATCTAAACGTCTAAATCCGGTGTTAATGTTCTTACTTGTCAACATTGTTGAATAAGCACACGATATTACGCAAATATAAGGCAGAAAATCAATACATGAGTGATATTTGCAGTGTTCCTTTATTTAAAAATTCGTGGATGCTCGGTTTTTGCGATAGCAAATTAAATACTATATCAACTGCAGAAAACGGTCGCCTGCTGTTGCTCGCGCTACCTGGTGGCGTTTAAAATGGCAACAGCAACGAAATGTTCCACTATATATGTTCCACGTTCCGCTTGAAACATTCGTGGAGCTAAGCAACGTGGTTCTATAAACGTTGTAGAAGGGTGCCTCGATTCACGCGCGTCTTCGCCGTACGGCATCGCGGCACCCGACTTGGAGCAGAGGAACGCGGTAAATTTAAATTGACTGAACCAACCCCTAGCGTGTTATCCTGGGAGGAACGAGACCCGAGTGCAACAACATGAGAGGAGAGCGGGAAAGAGAACGGAGGCATTTACTTGGCAGGGGCGCAAGTCGACTATTGTCTTTCGTCGACATTTTCAACGAAAGAAGCAGATACGCGGCCAACTTTTTTTTCATTTATAGTACTTCTAACAGTGCAGCGGTTTAAGCTTGAGTTCCATCTGTGCCTGGCGTTCCTCAAAACTCGGTGCAGCAAGGTGGAGAAGAGAAAAATGCTAGGCCAAGAGGTGTAAGGGGAATTTACGAGGAGGCAAGGACCCGACGAGCAGGTGTGGGAAGTGCGCGTCGCGGCGCATATGTTCGGGAGGGGAGGCACGCGTCGGGGATTCGGTGCGCCTAGTGATGCCGTAAGCTCATACGTGCAGGTGTTCTCCTAGCTGAGAGAGACGGCGTACGCTCGGTAGCATCAGTGTCCGGTCTACCGATAAGGTGGGAACACCAATCTAAAGCAAACAAGGGAAGGCCACAGCCCCGACGTTTCCTCAGTCTTCGCATCTGAATTGCGAGGTGGCCGAATTTCCTATTTCATTTATTATTGATTCTCCACCTATTTGATTGGCCTAATGAATCCATTAGCCTTCATCACCGATTCACTGACACCTTCGTCATGTCAGCGGCAAGCGCTGCTCCCCATCCCTGCCCCCCATCATTTACATTCCCTCCGCCTTCCGTCCCAGAGCCCTCTTCCGAACACTCCCCGTCCCCCTGCCTGTCCGCCCGTATATACTATCGCACTTTGCCCTACTTTTTGGATTGAGCAAGAAGTGCGACAAATTTTAGCAATGGCTTTTCGACAAACATATGTGTCTAAAATGACGTTGAAGAAGTGCCCTGCCTGCCCTCGTTGTCTAGACTGCTGTTATTTTCGTGTCAACCTCCCTGCGACCTTTTCAATAGCGACACCATTGTTATTTGTACTAGCCTTTCATTTTCCGACACAAAATAGAGCAGATCCATTCCAGGTCACCATCGCTTTAATTGGAGGTGATTTCAATAGATCTCTCATTCCAGAGAATGTGCTCGGAGAGGAGCGAATTACTTGATAGCCTCACAGTGACATACAGTGAGTAAAAACACACACGTACGCAGGGACACACGTGCACACGAAAACACGAACGAATGCACACGTGCGCGTGCGCGTGCACACGGACGCGTACAAAGAGGTACCCTTCGTGAGCTGCGTCCGGAAAGTATTGTCCTTTCAGTTAACCTTGTTATTCGGTTCGCTGCACCTGTTATCAGGTATTCTGTGTTAAGCGAAGCCCGGAAGGTCGCTGCTGACTTTTCCCGTCATTTGAAAGTTAACGCGCAGTTTCTTTCGCAACATGTATTTCAACGGCGAACAAGCATCGTTTTCGTGATTGATACTTCCATTTATCTTCGTGCGTAAATAAGAAATTTTGTGAGTCTAACCCACATACGTGAGCGTATACTTTTATGCTCGAAAATATGTTGGGGGCTGTTTACTCCCGCTCCAGTAGAACGAGATCACGTAAGTGATGAGTGAGTGAGTGAGTGAGTGAGTGAGTGAGTGAGTGAGTGAGTGAGTGAGTGAGTGAGTGAGTGAGTGAGTGAGTGAGTGAGTGAGTGAGTGAGTGAGTGAGTGAACCCGCCGCGGTGGCTCAGTGGCTAAGGCGTTGCGCTGCTGAGCACGAGGTCGCGGGTTCGATTCCCGGCCGCGGCTGCCGCTTTTCTTATGGAGGCGAAAAGCAAAAACGCCCGTGTGTACGAGATTTCGGCGCACGTTAAAGATCCCCAGGTGGTCAAAATTAATCCGGAGCCCTCCACTACGGCGCGCCTCATCGCCTGCGTTGCGTCGGCGCGTTAAACCCTACAATCAATCAAATCAATCAATCGAGTGAGTGAGTGAGTGAGTGAGTGATTGATTGATTGAGTGAGTGAGTGAGTGCTGTCGCTGGCACAAATTAGTCGTCACTTGGAATTTCGCACTCCATATAATTTTTAAGGAAAGGAATAACGAACGTCAGAAATCTCGAACACAGAGCATCTGCAACCTTACCGCATTCATATGCACCCTGCAAAGATGATAAGCGGGCGCGTTATGCTATCTTGTCCTAAAATTCCCCAACTAATGTCATTTGTAAGCTTGGAGTTTTGACCCCACCTCAACTCACCCAGAATACCTGAAACTGGTACAGCAGGCTCGGAATGGGAGAACAGTAGGACATTTAATTTTTTTTTATGTTGCTAAGTTGAACCGCCCAATAGAGAATAGGCGAGCAGGATAGAGCTTACAAATGTCAGCATCACGTCGGTGGTTTGATTTTGCGTCGTCTAACTTCCTTATTTGTCTCTTCTATAGATACACGCATGGCTACAATTGCTACGGGATTTTAGCATTAGACACTAAGTCCACCGGGTGAAACGGCCACAAAGCCGGATTGTTTAGTTTCTACTCTTCTGAACGAAGAAGCGAAACGCGTTTATTCTTTTCACATACTGAGTGGAAAAATCTGTTACGTCACGATTAAGCTTTTGTTCCGGTCGTAAGGAGAATGTTTTTTTTTTTTTCGCTGCGGCAATATTGATTTTTGTTCCATCCTTTCTTGACAGTGCTACATCACCATACAGCTATATTTTCACCGCTCAGCGCTACTGAACAGATCTCAGAGTAAGTAGGGCCGAAATTATAACTATCAGGTCTGAGCCTATTGCGCTTAACATATACGCAGCTTTTTATATCTTCGCTGCTGAGCTGCTGACGCTCTCAAAATATTGGAGTTAGTCACGCACAGACGTCGAAATTGTAGCGTTTTGAACGCTGGCATACAGTGGCAAGCTTCTACCGCTGAAGACCATCAAATTGTGTGTGCGCGCGCGTACGCGGATCCCTGTATCTTTCGTGTAGTCTTTAAAACCTTCTAAGATGAGTTTACCGTTTTACGGCTGGCCGCTCTTGTGTCGATTTATCGCTTTTCATCCCAACTCATATAAGGTCCACCCCACACGAAACCGCCTGGAGAGAACTTCTTAAAGCCGATGCTTTTCAACGCCAAATTTCCAAGGCTTCTTGTTCTACCAGCTAGCTTCCCGTGTAGGAGTAAGTCCTTGGCTGCCTCCGAGCTAAACTTTGGTGGTTCCAAAGTACGAGTAGCGGGTATCGAGCACATTTCCCTCCTTATGGCCCCTGAGGCGGGTATATAAAGGAAGTACTTTACGCCCTGCGTTATACGACGCAAAGATTGCCGCAGCCCGAGTTCCTAACGGCACCGGGGGCAATTTTGGTGATGCTCGCTCGCAGGTTGATGCCGGGTGGGAGTTCTCTTCCGACTAGTATCGAGGCGAGACCAGGGGTGAGTATTCGTTCCCCGGGGGTGCCGGAGAGCGCTGAAAGTGCGCTTCGTCCTGGCGTTGCTCTAGGCAACCCAAATGGCAGGCTCTTCGCTCCTGCCATACGCCGTTATGCGCATGGAGAACATTCTCCGTGCGTTGCCTTCAAAGGAATCAAGTTAGCTGGGCGCCATTGCTATTGCATTATGTATCGTACAGAGGGATACTCCGTTTTTTTTTTCTTTCAACGATGCGGTATAGCGCATACGCGTGTTATGTTTACGGGGAATATCACTTAGCAAAAGCTAAAATTGTTTCTGGTGGTGCCGTGTAGTAGGCACCAAACAGGGTTCAAAATAGATGACTAAAAAGAAATTCCCGCGCCATGTCCACTAACGCGAAACCTGGGGAGGGGCGAAGCATACAGTTTATAAGTGTATTCTTAGCGCCTTGGCGTTTTTGCCAACGGAGATGAAACCGTTGCGGGGTAGAGGTATACAGCTTTGCTGTAAACGTCTCTTGTCTTTGAAGTACGAAGCTATCTGGCGTAGGCGCAAACGAGTGTCACGTTTTTTTTTTTTTTAGTGCGCGTTACGAAGCGCTCCAGCTCGAAGCCTAAACGAGTACCCCAGTGTTTTTTTAGTAGTAGGCGTTACGTTCAAGCGCGAGGCGTAGACGAGTTTCCGGTTGTTTTAGTACCGTGACTACATGAGACAACTATTACGATGACAACGATGACGACGACGACGACGACGAAGACGACAGGAGACGCCAACAGCCCCAGTCCCTAAGGGGCTTCGCAACTAAAATATTCCTGTGAGCAGAGGCGACGAAATGGCCGAAAGGCTCTTCTACAGTCAAACCCCTTTATAGCGAACTGCAATATGCACCACTATTAGTTCGATATATCCAATAGTTCGATATATCCGAACCCGCCTATAACGAGCTTATTGTTACGAGTTCGCCATCTTCGGGAGCGCCCCCCCGCCCCCTCCCCAACTCCGCCATCCGCGTATGCAGAAACGCACACAGTACAGTAGCCATTACCATACCAAAAAAATCAATTTTTTGCAAGCAATAAATCTACTTTCCGCCTTAACTGTCAACATTGCAAAAAAAAAAGCGGTGATTTTTGTTTTCGCTTTCGTTTTGGCGGCTTCAACTAGCATAGCATTCTCTACATGAAACATTGTTTGCACCAGTTCGAGTCCGCGTCCTCAAAAATCTAAGAAGCATTGGCGGAGCCCATCGACTGCCGAACGCGCTTCATTATAAGCGTCGGACGGATTTCACTCTCGACATCATCGGGAACGTTGTTGAGCTCTTCCCACAGTCCACCGATGCTGCTGTCTCGGTCCGGACTCGCTGACTGGGCGGGTTCCGTCGCGAGTCCCGCGCGTCGGAAACCGTTACGGAAAGTACTGGGCGCCACGTCGCTCCGTGCGAGGCGCAATGTCTCAGTCGCGGCTCTTGCTCAGTGGTCGCGGCCAATCCACATCTCAATCGCCGCTCTGAGATCATGCATTTCGGCGGCCATTCAGGCGCCCAGAGTTCGATATATCGGATGTGAACTTCGTTATAAGGAATGTGTTTCCCATGTAATTCCGTAACTGAAATATTTTTGTTCGATATATAGCATAATTCGCTCTATCCGGGTTCGTTATAGCCGGGGTTGACTGTACGCGTTTTGCCTGCTGTCGGCGCCAGACAGTATCCGAATGCCATAAAGATCCGTTGTAGCTACAAGCGCGTTTATTGTAGGGTGCGTGCACGCGCTGACAGGCTTCACGCGGTCACCGATGGCATGCCCGCTGTGCTGGGGGGAGACTTAAACGTGAACGTCTCTCGGCCCGATGCGACCTGTTTATCCCCATGTTTATCCGCTAGAATGAAACTGTAGTTCCTCCATGTTTTCTTCAGCTAGTTAGCTAGAGAATATGCTCAATGCTAAATTACAAACAGGCGTGTTTTGTTTCGTGCACTCCTTGCCCTGCGCCTGGCTCCGCTGGTCATCCCTCTTCGCAGAGTGGAAGGGCACTAAATTTTTTTTTGTCAGCCTGCGTACATAACAGCCTTAAATAGGGACGTCACGAGTGTTCTCATTTGAAGCGGCACGTTTCTACTTAATAAGCTCGATGTTCATGATCACTTGTCCCATTACTTTAAACTTATATAACGCCTCATCGACCAACAATTCCGTTACAAAAACGCTGCTTCGGCACAGCACTTCTTCGATGCTTCACTCACTCACTAATTCACTCACTCACTCACTCACTCACTCACTCACTCACTCACTCACTCACTCACTCACTCACTCACTCACTCAATCACACACTCACTCACTCACTCACCCACTCACTCACTCACTCACTCACTCACTCACTCACCCACTGACTCACCCCCTCACTTATTCACTCACTCACTCACTCGCATACCCAAATTAGGCCATGAAACGATGATAGGCATATATGCAGCATGAAAGATCTAACATCTACAAAGTTCATAATTACAGATAGGGGAGGAAAACGCGCGGCAGAAGGATAGGAAATCATCCAATTAAGAGGACGACTAGGACTACGACACATTTCTTCACGCCCGAACTAGGAGACATGTGTTAGTGCCCAGCGATATGGGGGCTCTTTACGTTCAAAAATAAGATGCAAGTTAAACTCGGCCTTAATAGAGGGGGATAGGTAACGCTAATACTGGAACAGCCAATGACGAAATAATGTGACGGCACCAATCATTTTCTCGTTCATGTCCTTTTTTCTGTGCACTTTTCAAACTTATCTTACTTGTTTTTCATTCCTTTTCCCTGCTTTCTACCCTGCCAGTTTCGAGTTTTCGTCCTCGGGTTAATACTGTCACAACTAAAGCGCTGAAATCCAAGCTAGTGCTGCGATGTACCTGTTGTTCTCGGGTAGATAATGGCATTGCGTTAGACTGGACGATGCTAGCGCAACGCGTGACAAAGCCGTTTGACGCACGCAGACGTCAAACGCAGTGAAACGTGGAATCGACATCTTGCCTCAGCGCTTTGCAAGCCCTCGGGGCTCGCGTGTCGCAGGTAACCCCTACCGGAGCCACGTGAAGGAATCAGTCGTGTTCAGACGTGCAGGCAACCGGACAAAAGAATCGATAGGATCCTAGTTTCAAAAGAATCACCGCTACATCACGCAAGGGCTTGACAAAGGAAATCTCGCACGTGTGTTCCTCTCTCGTGAACCGAAATCATTGACAGCTGCCGTGGCAGCAGCTCGTCGTCCCCGTGTCGCAGAACACTGCAGAGGCGTCGTCCCTCTGCCGTGCTGTGTTCGGGCGTGAAAAGGTTATCTTCTTCGGGCGTGAAAAGGTTACCATCTTCCCGCGAGGGGAACCATGGGATAGATGCGACGCATCGGGGGTGAACATGCTGCGTAAATAGGACATACAACAACAGCAATCCACACGCTGACATCGCTAACATAACGGAAACGCAACGGCAACCCCCGATAGCAACGCGGCGCAGTTACCGCGTTTATATGCAGCGGAATGAGAGAGAGCAGCGCATAGCAGCGCATGCGCATGTGTTAACCGAGCGCAAGCCGCGTGCTAACGCACAGCTGGCACGGTGACGGGAGCGAGCGCAGCCGAGCGCAAGCTGCGCGCTGACCGCGCTGAATCACAGATGGCGCTGCGGTGAGAGCGGCGGAGCGCGCAGCTGTCACGGCGAGGAGAATGGGGGAGGGATGCGGACTACGGCGCGACAACGCGGGACAAGGCTAGTTAAAGAGATGCGTCGCATCTAAAGAACTTCACCATCCCTTCCAAAGGAAAGTAAGCGCGAAAGCTTTCTCACATCAAAACTGTGTCGAAAGTGCGTCAAAAACTTCGCTAAAAGCGCGTCCAACCTTCGCTTTAAGTGCGTCCAATCGATCGTCAGCACTTCAAAGACCTCAATCGCAAACGGAGAACGAACCCATTCGACCATTTTTCGCGCGCCAAGTAAATGCATCTACGAACGATCTAAATGAATACCGATACGTGGTTTATGAGATGAGGGTTTCCTAGTGTACTCCTTCATCATGATCGATGCGTGTATTGTGTTATGTAGAAGCGTCCCTTTCTCGCGATTTTCAAGCAGCCGTTTTGACTCAGAGAGAGCCCGGTTTCACGCACGCGCCGTGTGTTCAGAGGTCTTATCAGAGCTTTTCGGTTGGTCTATGGGGAAATGCATTAGCTTTTTGACGGGACGCCATTGGTGCCATTAAGAAAGCTTTCGCTTTAAGGACTGTTCCGAAACTTTTCAAGCAGCTGTTGTACCTCATCTGCTTCATATATAAACATCCACATCGGCTTCCTCGAGGTTGGTGTTCGGGGCTATACCTCGTCAATTAAACGTTTATTGTTAACTGTCATTTAAATGTATCTTACTCTCTGGGCAGATTTTGGATAAGCAGCCCAGCAATTATTAAAATAGCAGTCTTATGTCCACGGAACATAAAAAGCGTGCACGACATCACCGAAGCCTACTGCCATGCAGTGAGTGTCCAGGAGGAGTAAATTAATTTCGTATGCCATTTAGCAGGTGCTCTTTTATTTCCCGGTAGAAAGTAACGCGTTATCTTATTCTGACGTAAAAGGAGTGAGTGAGTGGAAAACTTCATTGAGACGAGGTTCAGGCGCTGCTGGTTGGGCGCCCGCCCGGTGGGGTGTCTCCTTTAGTCTGGGAGACCCTGGTCCACGCCGGCTGTCCTGCCCCCCTCTCCACCAGGCTACGCTTGATTGAGAGGTCGGTGCTGGACAGCTGGCCCGCTCACTGCTCGTACGTTGGGTGGGGATTGAGGGTAAGGGGTGGGGTTTTCTAACACTCCCATAACATGTGGTACAGGGGTGCCAGGTTGGGAACAGAAATTACAGGTAGCGTAGTAGAGGATGGGGCACATGGCATGGAGGAGAGTGCCGTGGGGATAGGAATTCGTCTGAAGTCGGCAAAAGGCAAGTGAAATGAAAACAATAACGACTGTCTAGTAAAATATCACTCTTAAGGCGACTTTAATTGAACACCCATCCGCATTGCGCCCTCCTCCACCAGTCTATCGTACGGAGCATCAAGCTACCTGCAGTCACTGTCGAGCACCCGGTACCCTGTCACATCAGATATGCTAGTGCCAGAAGACACCGGATCTGTAACCCATCCCTATCCCCTCCATTCCAAGGCGGACGGCATGGTTAATTGATCATCAAAGACCCGACGATCCAGCTTGACCTGATGACGAAGGCCCGCCAGCCGTCCGACGCCGGGGTACCCCGCATTTCGGAGGCCCTCCACCTGACCTAGTAGCACCTATTGTTGATTATATTTTATTCATTCTTTCACGTATTCATTCTCCAAAAGAAAAAAAAAAAGGCGTAAGATCAGCATAAATGAATAAAAATTAAGGAGAATATTTTGGCGTTTCATGAATTGTGCGTTCTTATACTCCTGCATTAGAGACGATGGATGACAAAGCAAGGATGCGTCCTTGTATGTTCTAGTTACACATGTCCGCAGTGAGGAGGCCGGTCACCAAGCTTCGTATTACGAAGAGACACATTGCTACTGAACAATTCTTGTAAGACAACGATGCCTCGAATGATTCTCCGGTAACTCATGATTTCATTTTTCTGTTCGAAGCACAAGGACGAAAGCAAACATTGTTATTTCTATAGCGCTCATATCACGGATACTGGATGCCCAAATTGCTAAAATCTTTCAATGACATTGGAGCCAAATTTTTTTTTTTACTTAGCCGCAGTGGCCATGCGAGGTTTTCTTTTTTTTCTAACCAGTACAGACCTCTCAGTCCAGCGTAAACTGGTGGACTGGGCCCGAGCAGACAGCATTTGGTAACGGGTTCGAATCCAGGCAGGGGGCGTTTTTGTCCCTTTGTTTTTATAAACCGCGTTGCGGCCGAACGCCATGCTCAATAAAATGTTTTCCCTCTCCCCCGATCTGGATCCTTTGCAGGAAAGAGGAGATATTCTACTGGAAAAGCTTGCTGCACTATTTTTGCAATGCTTGAAGACTGGAAAATTGCGCGTAGCCTGGAAAAACGCCAATAATTTTATGATTCATAAGAAGGGAGATCCCAAGGACCTCAAGAATTACAGACCTATCAGCCTGCTCTCGGTTGTGTGCAAGCTCTTTACCAAAGTTCTAGTTAGCCGCGTATGTGTCAGCCTGGATTACCAACAATCCAGAGAGGAGGCTGGGATTAGGAAAGGGTACTCAACCACGGATCACATCCATGACGTTAATCAAATGATATAAAAATCCGCAGAATACACTAAACCCCTTTACGTGGCATTTATAGACTATGGGAAAACGTTTGATTCCGTACTAACCGCAGCCGTGCTAGAAGCACTGAGAGACCAGGGAACAGAGGACACCTACATAAGATTACTAGAAGGCATATATGAGGAATGCACGGTGAGGATAACCCTCCAAAAGCAAAGCGACAAATTCCCGATCCGAAAGGAAGTAACACATAGAGATACCATCTCGCCAAAACTATGCACAGCCTGTCTAAACTATAGTGCCTAGGATATATTCTAGGCACTATATCTGGACGGGGTGCACAAAAAGTTTGACCGGAAAAACAGGATTAAGGATAAACGGGGAATACTTGAGCTATTTGAGGTCTGCAGATCACGTGGTCTTGCTGAGTGAGACCGCACAACACATGCAAACAGCGCTTGAGGAATTACAACCAGAAATCACCGCCGTGGGGCTGCAAATAAATATGAATATAAATCTGAAGTAATGAGGAATAGGCTTTCCGAAAGCGCCCTCTTCAGCTTGGAAAACAAAACGGTAGAAGAAGTAAAAGAATATAACTACCTCGGGCAGATTGTTAGTGCTGACCCAAACCACGAGAGAAAAATCCGGCGCAGAACAGGTATGGGTTGGGAGCACTCGGCAAGCACTCCAAAATAATTAAAAGTCAGCTACCGCTCTCACTCAAAAGAAAAATGTACATACAGTGCATACTGCAGGTGATGACATACGGACCTGAAACTTGGCGCCTTGAAAAACAACCAGAAAGCAAGCTTAGGTCGGCTCTACGGGCCATGTAGCGAATAATGTTAGGAGTTACACTCAGGGAAAGTAAACGAGCCACCTGGTCAGAGAACAAACTAGAGTAGATATCATGGTTCAAATAAAGAAAAAGAAATGGACATGTACTGTTCATGTAGTGAGACGACCCGACAACCTGTAGACAATTAGGGTAACACAGTGGATGCCAAGAGACTGGTCTAGAAGAAGGGGAAGGCCAATAATCTTATGGAGGGATGAAATACAGAACTTCGGGGGTAAACTGTCAACTCAAGCAGCGCAGGACAGGAGCGGTTGGAGGTCAGTGGGAGAGCCCTTCGTCCTGCAATGCACCTGAGTAGGCTAATGATGATGATGCTGATCCTTCCCCGCTGTGCTTTAATGAGATGATGATTGTAGTGTTTTAACGCGCCGACGCAACGCAGGCGATGAGGCGCACTGTAGTGGAGGGTTCCGGATTAATTTTAACCACCTGGGGATTTTTAACGTGCTCCGAAATCTCGAACACACGGGCGTTTTTGCTTTCGCCTCCATCAGAACAGCGACCGCCGCGGCCGGGATCGAATCCGCGTCCTCGTGCTCAGGCTTTAATGAGGTGATCTTATCTGCAGAAGAATCGACGTCAGGGCGAGTTGGTAGTGGTTGGACATTTTGATGAGGCAGCGTCAAAGGGGGATACACGAATGCCATCGTGTCTGTTTCGTGTCTCGTGTATTTGCCTTTTGCGCTGCCCCAGCAAGATCATCTCGTCCGTCCGTTTTCTCGTAGAAATCCGCGGTATAGACACAATCGGTGTCAATATAGCAACAATATGCTCCTGGTGCGCGGCTGTCCACAAACAGGCTGGCTGACTAGAACACCTCCCGATCAATAGCAAACCTAGCGCGCAACGAGACAGATTTTTCCGGCTTTGTTGGGAGATACGACCGTATACAATGATAGCAGCACGTTATAGGCGTCGCCTGTCCTGTAGCAGCGCTGTACGTGCACGCGCCGCGGGGCGCGGGGCACCGTATTGGGCGCACCAGCGAACAAAGCGGTCATTATCACGCGACGGGCCACCTGGTTACCCTGACCCGGCGCTGGCCTAACCTGGATACCGCGCGAGGACGCGACGGGCCAGCGGTGACGAAGGCAGCCAAAAGCGGACTGAGTGCGAGCGAGCGAGCGCTTTCAAAGGTAAGCAAGGCGCCACTGTTTGCGTAAAATATAAATGCGGTCACTATGGTGACGTTCGACGGTGCCTACACTCACCGACCGACCAGAGTGGTGAGGCGGCAATGCAAAACAAGAGAGAGAGAGAGAGAGGAAAGCCAGTCGAGAGGGACCATACATACTTGCAAGGAAAGAAGGTGTGCTGTGCACTCGAAGCTATCTCTAAACTTTCTAAAGATGCTTTCCTGATTTAGTCGGCGTCAAAATAAGGTACGTGAATATGCAGAGCCCAAAACAGGGCGTGCAGTGCTGAATCGTTAAACGTGGCGAAATGATGAGTGACGTGCGCGAGTTTTCAGGCCTCCTGACGTCGAGTCGGGGTCGGGTTCCCGCGCAGAGTACGGCCCTGCCTGCGCTCTCGCTGGCCAACGGGTTCGTTTGTACTGCGCATCTACTCACTCAGTTTACGATTGACCGCGGTGCCGCGCACGTCCTCGACGCGAGCGACTGCACCGATTCTGGGAAGCGCGTCGGCGCTGCGTCGCGTTTTTGTTGTTGTTGTTGTTGTTGTTTGTTTGTTTGCCGAGCACAGAGCTTACCTTGGAGGCCTTCGCGTTGTAGTGAAAATCGTTAATTGAATGTAGAGTAAAAGGACTAGTAATGCGTGTCATTCGCCAGAGCCACGCTGCTTTCTGAGGTACTATTTAGAAAATTGCGTGACTGGTAACCGTGGAATGGGAGCAAGAGCACGTGTGCGCGATCTGTCCGGCTAAGCTCCCTGATTGCCCAGACGTCTGCGCAGTCACGTACCGCGCGTTACTAACGCCCCTTTTAAGTGCGAATGCACTTCTTAAGCGACCCTGAATCACGCGTCCACCGCCGTCCGTCCGTCCGCACCACATACCCACTTAGGGCGATTGGCCAAGAAGAGTTCCTAATTTCTTTAGCACATACCCACTTAGGGCGATTGGCCAAGTAATCTGAATCACGCGTCCACCGCCGTCCGTCCGTCCGCACCACATACCCACTTAGGGCGATTGGCCAAGAAGAGTTCCTAATTTCTTTAGCACATACCCACTTAGGGCGATTGGCCAAGAATCGGGCGTGAGAAGGGCTAATGCACCCGCTTAAAGGAGTACTGACACGAAATTTCAAAGCTGAGATCCGCTCTAGCAATCAGAGAGAGAGAGAGAGAGAGAGCTCTTTAATGTGGGCTGGAGAGGTCAGCTCTGCTAGCGGCAGTGCTTGCTACGCCAGATGGGGATGATTACAATGCAGTGAAGTGAATGTGAGAAATCGGGAAAGCAGCAATAGAGAGAAAACAAAAGTTGAATAAAAATGGCACGCAATGTAGTGCAAGGAAAAAACTCGAAATAAAGTTAAGCAAAAGACAAGAAAAATTGAGCGAATGGGGCCCAGGAACGCAGAGCGCCTAACAAGGAAAAGGAATCAAAGCGTACACAACGACGCAAACGCGTACAGACGTAGCCATGCGCACAATGGAAAAATTATTACAAAGTTTTGTCTAGTCCTGAATCTCGCAGAAAACGCAGAAGAATCTTCGTCCCTAAATATGAGTCATTGTTGAATCAAGTACAACGACAACACAAATAGGTGTCTGTGCATGGCACATACCCACGTGGGGGATTGGCCAGGAATCGGGCGTGAGAAGGGCTAATGCACCCGCTTAAAGGAGTACTGACACGAAATTTCAAAGCTGAGATCCGCTCTAGCAATCAAGTACAACGACAACACAAATAGGTGTCTGTGAATAAATGCATCTTTCTTTCTTTGTAGTTGTGTGTGTGTGTGTGTGTGATCTCTCTTTCGCGAACATTACCGAACCGCGCAAATTCAACTCCTGCATTCGCACTTTCACATTCTTCCCCTCGGGGAAATGCGGGGAAGTTTTTAGTTTTTGCGTCATAAAATGTGGAGTCGCTCATTTGAATGACACGAGAAACAACGCAAAAACGAAATTTAAAAATAACTTCGGACGAGGCATTTGGGCCAGTCAAGGGTCCCTTCGAAAATGAATGAGGGTTGTGCGAGAGCCACCACTTGTTGAAAAAATAGAAATGGTTTAGAAATCTACATTTTTTTAACGGTCTTGCGATGAAGGGATCAAGTATACACGGGTGACTGATCGGTCTGACTGACTGCAGTCTTAAAAGAAAACACTAATTCAAAGTGATCGACCGCTGAAATTGTGAAGTTTTGCGGAGGAAGCTTTAGTCTGCGAACATTTGGCTCAAGGCAGACACTTTTGGTCTATTCGCTGTTTTCGTTCACTATGTCGAGAGACCAAGTCCAAATAGAGTATCCGTATTTCAATACACCAATAAGTGAGGGAGCCGATCATAATCAACGCGTCTCATAGGTTGCACATACGAGAGACGAAATTACTCCAAATAGGTAAAAAGCCGGGCATAAAGTCTTTCTTATAGAATCAGTATTTAGTATACCACACATTTATAACTAAAAGAATTTATAGCTATCGGAGCCGAGTATCTCAAAGCAACACTTCCTCAGTAACATAAACTACCCCACCGCCGGATAGTGCAGATGCCTTTCTATAGATATTGCTGCTGTATTATTGCTGTGGCGCAAACAGGTGGTCGGACGGACGGACGGACGGACTGACGGATGGACGTACAGACAGACAGACAGACAGACAGACAGACAGACAGACAGACAGACAGACAGACAGACAGACAGACAGACAGACAGACAGACAGACAGACAGACAGACAGACAGACAGACATGGACGCAGTGTATGCGTTGGACAATGCGGGGGGAAGTGGAAAAACCCACAGTCTGTCTCTTCTGACATCGTTGTTCTTCTTGAATGGTTGTCTTGTCGTCTTCGACTGGCTTGCAGATGTGTTATTGTTTTGTTAGATCTGCGACAACCGAAGCTACACCTGGGTTATGTGTCGCGCGGTAGTGTAGGGATCCGCAATAACTTTGACCAAGTGAGGATCTTTAACGTGCGTCGAAGTCTCGACCCACGGACATTCTTGACCGCGTAACCTTCATTCATTGGCCGCTATACAATCAGCGAAATGGATAGACTTCCAGTTTAGCGCTCTCGGTATTTCAGTCTTGAAAAGGAAGCCTTCGAGTTCATTACTTCCCGTTCCTTGCGTAAGCTTTGCTTTATACAAGGTAGTGTTGCCAACCTTAAATGACCCGGAATGTTTTGTGATTTTCTCACGCTCCGCGTTTGCTGTCCATTTCGGTAATAAAATGTACGCGCACGCGCTTTCCAACAGAACGCCTAGAACCACAGCGGTGTTCGCGCGCGTTTCCTTCGTCAGAATTATGGCGTTTACTCCCTACTATAACGCATCTCCTGAGGATTACTGGGTTCCCCCCACACCGTCACCATAAAAGTATTTTCCTCTTACATACTTACTCCCCTATCTGGTCAGTGGGCTACATTGTTACCGTCGAGAAAAGTGGGGGCGATGGTGCGATGGTGTATTTCGAAGAACGTGTTTAAACTGCGCAAAAAATTAGTTCATGTGTCACGTTCGCTCGTTGGACGTGCCGGCCGTAATAAACGGCAGGCGGATCAATGTCCACATTTAATTAGTGGACGGTGGCGAAGAGAGGGATCGTTGCCTAGCGTTCGACAGTTTTGTAGAAGAGAGTGCCAGCAATCGCCGACGGATGGCAGGGAGCTTATTGACTGAAAAAGGCTCCTTAGGCTCGTAGAGAAAAATGCCACAGATGTCGCATCAGTGGCAGCTCTGCCTTTGTCAACAACGAAGCAACTGGAGCGCGCTAACAGAGCGTATATTGATAGAATGCAACTATCAGGAGAAACGTAGCTACTACAGTTTGGCTTCTATGTGCTGGTCAAATTGAGCCCCAAAGCGAGGTTTTTCAGGGCGAAACCACTACTGCAGCCTAGAAAACATGTCTTGTTTCTTTGCAGCTGTTTCTGAGCTAGTGAGCAGAAGTGAAACGCTGCGGGGCCGGGGTTGGACCAGCTTCGTTCTTTGCCGAGTGCCCCCACAGCCAGAACCATGTAACGCCCTGCATTTCCACAAAAATGCAAAGTAACACCTTTATTCGTTATAATGGCGCAAATGGAGATAACTGTTCGGCCAAAATTTTGAAAAAGAAAATAAAAAATAAGAAAAATAGAAAAAAAATGCGACAATGGCGAACCGTGTAACGCCCCGCATTTTCACAAACATGTCCATTTGGCGGAAGTAACCACTTTAATCGTTACAATAGCGTAAATGGAGATAATTGGTCGGACAGAATTTCGAAAAACCCAAAGCTGTAAAGACCTCACACTCCAGACAAGCGCATAAGAACGCTACGCATTAGTAGAAAATTCTCTGAATTGCTGAGATTTGTTATAAGTGACTACACGGAATCTGCAGTCTGGTGAAACTTTTGTCGCAGACCCCTGGATTTTCACGGTACACGAAGTACACTATAGCATACCCATTTCCGGCTTTTCGGAAGTACCTACACCCTCGACTGAAAGCGACGGGGCGGAAGTAAGGAAATCCTGCCACACGTGCCCTACAGAGCACGGGGTTATTTCGCTTCAGAGCTCCGGCTCGGTTCAGGGCGACTAATGCCAGGCGCGACTTGTTTTCCGAAGCGAGCGAGCGAGCTATAGTGCTGTGCGTATGCGGCTCTGCTTTCCTCGTTTATAATTTAGCGCAGTGGCGGCATTGTGACGCACATCGGTCGCGAATCGCCACGCCCGCCTCCCGCACGTTGCAAAACCAAACCCCAGCTGCCGCGAAAACAGTGTACACGCGGCGGCAGACCTTGCTACAACGACGCTAAAAACAAACACGTGGACGCGGTGACGGCCGCGCGGAGGGCACCGGGAAGAAGTGGCCCCGCCTTGTCCAGTTGGCGGAAGACGCGAGTTTGGGCGTCAACGGAGCGGGCACGCACTTTTAAATGCAGAGCATTTTAGTAACTCACGATGTCACCCGCGTTGGCGTCCGTAGTCCGCATCACTACGTAGTCCGCACCCTACACTATATAAAGAAATAATACCTTCCGGCGCCAGGTTTCGATCCCACGACTCTGCGGGCGGAACGCAAGGTACACGGCACTTTACCGACTGCTCCACGGAGCCGACACAGAATGGAAGGTTACGCACGCACCTTATATCCTTGACTCATTCAACCGTCGGCCACAGGTGCGCCCTCTCCCCCGCGTCCTCCTCGCCTTCTCTCCGCTCGCAACACCCTCTCTCGCCGCGTTCGGTTCGCGTTCATGTGGTGGCGCGATTTCGGCGCTATAACACTCTCTCGCGAAGGGCATTGGATTGGATTGGATTGGATTGGATTGGATTGGATTGGATTGGATTGGATTGGCTTGGCTTGGATTGGATTTGGATTGGGTTGGATTAAAGTGGATTGTGTTGGATTGTGTTGCGTCATAGCCGCGCCACGTTGCGTCGTAGCCTCTCCACGTTGCGTAATAGCCGCGGCAGGGGGTTCACGGCACGTTTCACGTTTCACCATCGACTTCATCGACAATGTCTACGCTGGAAGACAACAATTACAACAACAACAACCAATACGTAATCCATAAGACTTGCAGGCACGCCCCCCGCGGAAATGCTCTGCATTTGATCGTGCCCCTCGCGAGGGGGATGTTTTGATTTTTCTTCCTTGTTGTGGCGTGCGTCGCAATTTGTTTGCCGGCCAACAGATGACGAGCTTATTGTTCTTCGGCAATCGGCCATCAAAACCGCTGGCGACATTAATGTCCCATGTCGTGACGCCACGAACGATGGTCTTAGGGTGCGTTCCGATTCACCCTTTAGACACCTTCTTTACAGCCTTCGCGGATAGTCCGACATTTTAAGCCTCGTTCTAAGTCGAACGAAGCAGTCAACGAAGTCTGCTTCGAGGAGGCAGCATCGATGTCAGCAACGATGCAGGCTACCTTCCTGTCTAAACTTTCAAGCGACGCCAGCGCCACCTTTGTTCCCATTAAAATTGGTACAAACTAACTTGTTCTTTTATTGGCATATTTAGTATAATTTACTAGTGGCGAAGATGCTTTTGTTTAATTTTTAAATCACGCAGTGTTTGTAACAATAACGGTAATATTCTTTAAAAACCTGCGGCTTGCGTTTCTCAACATGTCTGCTACGAGGTTGTCGTCTGCGTTGGTGTTGCGTTCGTGACCGCTGTGCCGTTCCTATTCTTATTCTTTCAGACGTCTAATTAGACTGCTTCGCGAGCTGTCTGACAAGCTGTCCGCGAATTAAAACGCCGCCTTAAGAGAAACTTCGTTTGTTTGTTTGCTTGCTTGCTTGCTTGCTGGCTTGCTTGCTTGCTTGCTTGCTTGTTTATTTATTTGTTTGTAGCATACGCTGTTTCTAGAACGCGCACACACAAAAAAAGCGTTTGTGGTCTCCCATTTGCGATCATTCGCACTAAATGCGCGTGAGAGGGACAAGACTAAGGAAAGGCGGTACGAGACAAGGAAGCAACGTGAAGCTTCAATGTAACCTTCCGTTTTCGCATGCGGCGAGCATTCGTAGTGCCCGTCAGCTCGCCTTAGGAAAGTCCCGGTTTGAAAGCGTGTGGCGATGCCGCTCTTCAAGGCCATTCAATGCCACTGCGAGGTAACGGGCACAAAAAGCGTGCGATATGGGCGAGTAAGAAGGTGCTGCTGCCTGCTGGACTATGGCCGGTGTCTGTGCAAGGTCATGCTGATTCGCCCCTTGCACAGCAGTTATACACCAGCTAGGCGGGAAGCCCTGGTAAACCTTATTTTTTTATTAACGAATATGCACAGTTACCGACTCTAATATAATGTCGAAGCTGATAATGTGGTAAAGTTGCAGTTGTTACGTAACTAATGAATCTTGGAATCGATGACAAACTGTAACGAGAAAAGAATGCGCGTAAGTACGTGACGAGAAGGAAGAGCATTACAATATAAAGTGCAGCAAGTGGATGCAGACGAAAAAAAAAAAAACAGATAGCTGCGCATTTGCTTGCTTCGCTGCAAATGCAGTAGAAAGATAATAGCCCTCTGCCGCCCGGGCCGCGTTTCCAGTCAGTCTCCCCGTCCCATTTCTCACGCTATTCTCCTCCCCTCTCGATCCTCCTATGATGAATTCAATAGAGGTTTGCTCAACTGAATTCAAGTTTCCCGCCTTCGCTCTTCTCGCGCGCCATCTGCTATGACCTATTGTTTCGTGCTTGAAGCAAAGCTGCAGTTGATATCTTCTCTTTTGGTGTTTTCCTTTATCTCCAGCGGGGTGCCGAAAACATAGCCCTACGTTTGGGCCAAAGATCAGGGTAGGTACCGACCGCAATACCGGATTAATTCTTTCTTATTGGTTCCGGTTTTAATCTTCACGTGGGCACGGCCATGGACCGTGTGTGTCACTGCATGTCCATCGGCGCTGTCAGGGCGCACGTGCAGTCTAGCACTAATCTGGAAAACGAAATGTTCTTGAAGGTTTCAAGAGTTCCGCGGATCGAACCCACGCCCACCTACTTCGGATACGGGAATCGTAACCACTCAATCTCGTCTCCTTTCTCTCTCCTCCTCTCGTTCATTCTCTCCCTTTCTGGCTGGCTCTCTCTCTCTCTCTCTCTCTCTCTCTCTCTCTCTCTCTCTCTCTCTCTCTCTCTCTCTCTCTCTCTCTCTCTCTCTCTCTCTCTCTCTCTCTCTCTCTGTTTGAAACGTAGAACTATAGTCACCCACAAAATGGAAAGAAATTACGTATCACATGCCAAAAAGAGATCAAAGGACATATTAACAGAAAATTAATATTTCAGGCACTAAAACTCCGGCAGGGTAATGCTCCCATATACTACATAAATCCAGTCAGGAAGCGCCTCCTCCGCGGCCAACACACTGGCAACTATAGAACAGCCTGCTGCTCCTTGAAGAGCAAGCTAGTGTTCAGCGTTTCGGTTCTGAGTGAAGGTCCACCATCTTGCATTTCAAAGACGTATGCAATTCCATTGGTATGAACAAACCGTACAAGACATTTTTATCATCGGCACGAAACCTAGTTCCGTGAGAGTGTATTGTTAGATCTTTCTTGGTGTGCGCTGCAACGAGCACGGAAACGGCATCGCGGCAAATGATAAAGCAATGTTGCGTTGTTTCTGGCTGATTACAGAGGTTAAGGTTCACAGTTCACGGACAACAATACATAAAATTTTATTGACTCTGAAGCCAGATTCTTACCGGTGACGTTCAGTTATAATTTACGGGGTACCATTTAAAAGTTATTTGGCCTTTTTCTGTCCGCGCAGGAATGTAAATAGTAAATAGTAAACAGTAAACTGTAAATAGCAACAGCACAAACGGGTGTCATTCTTGCTCCAGAAGCAGCCTACACACACATACACACACACGCACACATGACACGCGACTCACGACTAGACATGTGAGCGGTTGAAAAAACAAAAAAAAAAGCATTATCGTTTTCTTTTACCAGGACAATATTGAAAAAAAAAACACAGCTTCTCAGGGGAAATTTGTTGTGATGCGACCAATCTGCAGAGAAGGGAACGCTTTTTGAAATCAATGTTTGAGAGCGGAAGCTCTCTTGATACTTGTGTGATGCAGCATGTAACATTTATATTATTTTCAATGTTAACGGGAAAGTTTACCGGGCACTTAAGTATCTCAAGTGATCATAAGGCGAAAGGCAGCAATTACTAAAGACTCCTTGACTGCTCCATCATGTTTGCGGTGCCGTCGCGTTCCCCTGTCATGTGACCCGTATCAGGATAATTCCTGTTCCATCCTGGCACGGTACAGGGTCAGTGCTGTAGTTACCGCACTTGGCTGCGGCTCTTGACGACCCGGGTTAAGAGCCGCATAGCAACCCAAATAAGTTTCTGTGTATATTTGCTTAGTTAGTTTCTTTTTACAGCGGCCGTAATTTGGTTGCATTCGCATAGTCGCCAGCAACAACGGTTCCTTTGCACGTTTAATGATACATCTAAGGATTTCGCCTAAAGAACTATGTCGATGTTTTTTATAGATCTGTGCAGAATCGTCCTTTTTGATTTTTCATATTTTTTTGAAAAAACAAGATGCCCCCCAGCATTTCATGAAAACTTGCATCTTCTACACACGACACATGTACGTACGGGAATTGATGAATAATGCTCAAGCTAGTTACCATATGAGCGTATCTGAAAGTTAGCTGCTCAAGGTCATCCCCGTCGTCGTCATTATCCGAATCATCATCGTCATCATCCTGATCGAGTCCACTGCAGGACGCAGGCCTCTACGATGTTCATCCAGCTATTCCAGTCTTGCAATGCCCTCCAATCTTTACATCAGAAATTTTCGGTTACATCTCTCCATCGAGTTAATGGCTTTCCTCTACTTCTAGGTCAATACTCACATATGCGCTCGTGGCGCATGCCAACGCTTAGCGATATTTGTGTTGTTATCAGCATCATAATCGCATAAACATACATAAGCATATACCACTGTAGGTCATATGCCCTTGTGGTTATCGCCTGTTTATATTGTTATATTTTTGTTAACTATACATAACGACTAGTTTGAGTTCGTTGCATTAAAAATAATGAATTTCCCTGTGCACAACGGCTTCACTGTGCTGCTATAACATTTTCCCTTTCTTATATTCTTTTATTCTATTTTTTTACCACACGTTTCTTTTAAATTGCCCTGTTCAATAAGCGCCCTGACATTCGGGTTCGTAATCATCCACTATCACGATGTGGTGGGCTGGGTCATTTTATTTTTATGTTTCTTTGAGGAGCCCTGACACAAATGCCGCACTTAACCTATCCTTATCAGACAAACTGATGTAGTGCGCAGGAAACGCGTTTTGTGGCCGAAAGCCAGCAACAGTTATCTGGAGAGCTGAAGACTGCCAGGGATAAGTTCTGATAGACCGTAACGAATGTCCGAATGATCAACCCGCTGCCTAGTGTTGCTTTATATTTTATGTTGATGTGAGCCATCATTTACTTCGTTAGCTCATTCCATGTTGATCCGCGGAAAATGTCACCCGCTCCGTCATTTAATGCTACTCCTGGGGGGTCTATGGCTGCACTGTAGCGCAAAAAATATTCCTAACGTCAAACAAGCAGCAACTTCGCCAGTTACTCAAAAAACGCGTATAACTGGGCATATGAAAAAAAAATCTATTTCCACATCCAGCTTTCCCGATCAAAATTCCGGCCTCTCAGAAACCTAGAAAAACCATTACAGGGAAGTGAAACTTCGCACAGAGCAAGCAGTCAGCTATTACATGAAAACTTCAAAGGTGCTTTCCAGGATCCTTATTATTTCTTGTGTGATTCGTTCTGAAAATTTGCTCCTAATAAATTTCAATCGGATAGTTTCCATGGCTCTCTAGCTTGCTAGCGCAACGGGCTAACCTCGAAACTGCGCACAAAACAAGCTTTCGCCACCAATATTAGCTTGCGCAAATATTTTGCATTCCGCTGGATAACTACAAAGTAATCACTCCCGAAATAACTGCGATGAGCCAGAAAGCTGCACCTGCTTTGGTATTGTGCCCTGTCTGCGTGTAGCCGCGGAAAAAGCACAAAGTATATATAAAACGCAGACAACCTTTGGAACATTTTCGCGAGAACAGACGCGTCGTGTCGTTGGGTCTATGTTTCGTTGGACGCTCCGAAAGTGCTCTTTTTTTTTATGCGCATCGCTGGCTTTTGATGATTTACCCGCCGAGGTGGCTCAGTGGCTAAGGCGTTGTGCTGCTGAGCACAAGGTCGCGCGTTCGATTCCCGGACGTGGCGGCCGCTTTTCTGATGGAGGCGAAAAGCGACGACGCCCGTGTGTACGAGATTTCGGTGCACGTTAAAGATCCCCAGGTGGTCAAAATTAACCCGGAGCCCACCACTCCGGCGCGTATCATCGCCTGCGTTGCGTCAGCGCGTTTAAACTCTCAATCAATCAATCAATCAATCAATCAAACAATTAATCGATTTTTGATGATTTATATGCAATCTGAAAACGAAGCCTGTAATATTAGTTTCCTCTATTCAGCGTAATGCGCTTACTAGTAAGGTGTCATATAGCAGTATGCTTCCAGAAGTCCCAGCTTCAGTTCCAAAGCATCTTTTAGGGGCGAAACTCCTAAAGCCATGGGTCTGTCCATCCCTTGTGTCTCGTGGTACGTGACCGCCGCATGCTTTCGGAGATGTCGCAAAGTGGGCCGCGTTCCACGCGCAAGAACCGGCTGCAACCGGCAGCGCAAACTCGGCACCGGGAGCGCGAGCTTGTCTGTGTTCGCCAACGGAGGCGCGAGCGCACGTGCACTGCGAGGGGGAGATCACGCAAGAGATCACGCCACGAACGCAGGCAGTCGTTCTCGGAGATCGAACGAGACGCAAGGACCTTTGCTCGTTTCCTCTCGTCTTGTTCGGGCACAAGTTCGCCCTAAATAAAAGTTCTTTCTTTACCGTTGTGTCCCATCCTACGTGACAAATTGTGGTGGAGGTGCGGGGTAGTCCTCGATGGCGCGGGTTCTTTCATGGCCTGGGAGCATTGACTCCTAAAATAAAAGTTGATTTGTACAATGTACGCACACAGTCTTACGTCTTTCTTAATGATGTAATGGGCGAACTTTCACGGGAGAGTTACGGTTACCGATGATCTCCCCCTCTCGAGCTTCGCCCCACTTATCATCATTCATTCCGTGGATATGGCGTGATTTTTTTTCCTTTCATTTCTTTTTTGTTTGTTGAAGTTTTTTCTACAGCTTTGGGTTGTGGTTACGCGGTCTTACTTACTAAATTAATTAAAATGCCATTAACAATAAATTTCACTAACACTCACAAATGTATTACGCGCGAAGCACAGTACAAGCGTTTCCAGCCTCGATTTGCGTCAGATAGAAGCATTACGGATGCTATTACTGGTCACTAGGAGAATATCGATATGCTGAGTATTGCAAAAAAGAGCCAACAAATTATAGATTCCGTAATATCGTAACCAGGTTGCGAATACTGTTGCTAACAACATCATTCGTTACGGCGGTACAGCATTCATAACGCAGTTTAAGCGCCAAAATGGTTTCAATTACGGTTACACATCCACTTGTGGTTAGTGATGTATTCAAGCTTGTTCCGACGTTTTCTTTTTTTGTTTTTACGCCAAAGAACCGTGATCTTTAGGAATGCAGCTGTAACAAATTTTAGAAACCTTTAGCAAAACAAAACGCAAACCCCAAGGAGCGGCCAGCGCCCATAAAAGTGTGTGTGTAGCGCTTCTCGTCCCCATTAATTCCCCAAGTGTCTCCAAAATTCACAACGAAAAAATTGGCTGCGTATCTGGTGACTTCACCGAAAATGTCGTTCAAAGACGATAGTCTTCTGCCACCTTTGCAGCGTAAATTACTCCCTTCTCTCTCTCTTTCACCCCTCACTCTCTTTTCCCTCCCGTTTCTCTCCTGCCCCGATAGACACGGAGGAGGTTTGATAAAGTCAATTCAATTTTCCCGCGTTCCACTTCTAACGCCACCTGCTGGAACCCTTTGTTACTGTTGACCTCGCAGAGCTGCCACAAAGTGCACCATCGCGCGAGCTATTTTTGTATTTTCGGGTCAAAATATAGTTTTCAACGAATATTTTTATTTGCTGTCGCAAAAATTAAGCACACATATTCATTTTCAATTAAAAGAATGCTGCGAGTACCAGTTGTTTCGCCTAAATTTTGCCTACTGGTTTCTTTTTGCTAAACAGTGTTGACAACAGGAGAACTTGTTGCTGGCGTGTTGGTTACGGTCTAAGAACATGATGAGTAGCGCGAAAAAACACAACACACAAGAAAGAAGACACGGACAGTCCGTGTCCTATTTCTTGTGTGTTGTGATTTTTCGCGCTACTAAGTATTTTCTTAGTGTTGGCAAATATAAAGAATGTTTCCATATTTAGTGGTTCGGAAACATTTTGGCTATATAAACTTCTCGTTAAAGAATTATTTTTTCTTCTGACCAGATGGCTGAATCGAGGGACAGACAGACAGACAGACGGACAGACCGACAGACAGACAGACAGACAGACAGACAGACAGACAGACAGACAGACAGACAGACAGACAGACAGACAGACATACAGACGGACATACTTACATACAGACAGACAGACAGACAGACAGACAGACAGACAGACAGACAGACCAAAACTTTCGCTCCGTCTGTCTGTCCAAGCAGCCCAAGAAAACTATCGTACCTAAACGCAACAGTTGGTGTGTTAAAACGATGTTGGTAATAAGACCCGTGTCCGCGCGCGTCGGGGACGTGCGTCTAAAAACCCCAGTTAACGCCTGCAAAGAATGTTTCACTGCAACAGGGTCCGTAAAACTGGAAAGCCCACTTCATGAAGGTGTGGACAAAAAGCTGTGTGGATAAAAAGCAAGTTCCATAGAATCCCCCCCCCCCCCCCCAAAAAAAAAAAAAAAACTCGAGTTTTTGTTTGTAAACAAGACAAGCCGACAACATTTAACTTCGGGAGGGATTATCCAGGCCCTGATGTAAACAGAAAACAACTTCTATAGTGGCGTTCATCTTAAGCGCACAAAATCACACTGACACAGAAGACAAGGACAAGCGCTGCTTCCAACTGATTTTTATTGAATCGCAGTGAACTATACCAGCAAAAAGACAAGAGATACAGGAAATGTTAAGATGAACGTTATGGAATAAAAACTAGCCCGAACTCAAGCCCTTCTCCTATAGTGGCGCTTTAAACAAAGCAAATTGACGCCGAGATGTAAGGTCTGAATGCGTCAACATGTCTCAGATGTGAACTTCAGGGGCTGCAAAACACAGAACGACCACGTGGATAGAAACCCACTTTGCGACACGCTCAGTCGCACCCTTGTCACGTCCGAGAAAAATGCCCGTCTCGAGAAATGTTCTGGGCGAAAACAGTCCGACGGCGCCAATGATCAAGAAGCGCTGGTTTTCGACAGCTTCCCCGCACAATCACTTTGCGTCCTACGCGCCAATTGTCGCAAAGAAAATTCCCTTGACCTAGATCAACAGATATTGCATGCGCGTCTCACACAGCAAGACGCGGAGATGGAGCATTGAGATTTAAATATTTTTTTGCTGTCAGCGTGCTGTTGTTATCCTTCAAAACCAAAAAAAAACGCGAAAAAACGCTTCTTCACGGTTTCTTTTTTAAAAGTACGGCTCGTGTTTCAGTGTGCACAGAGGCATGCAAGCAGCTGGCTTGCGCGTAAATAACATGGCAAAAACAGGCCATGCATTTGACGGCATCATTTTCAATGGAAAAGCGCAGCCATATGCACACGACATGACTTACAGAAGATAAGTTACACTAAATTTCTCACAATGCTACACTCAGAGCAAGTTGGTGTAAAGGGCAGTAAGAAGCGGCACACGCCAGTGGGCTCCTGGAATCAGGAGGCCACCCTAAAGATTATATTCTAGATAACAATCTATGTTTCTATCTATCTATCTATCTATCTATCTATCTATCTATCTATCTATCTATCTATCTATCTATCTATCTATCTATCTATCTATCTATCTATCTATCTATCTTGCCCTCCATCATAGGGCCCTCCTCCATCACATCTCTCTCTCTCTCTCTCTCTCTCTCTCTCTCTCTCTCTCTCTCTCTCTCTCTCTCTCTTCGGGGAATGTTGAACCTGGGAGAGCTCTACTGTCCCGGAAAGTTGCTGCACTTGTTGAGCGTATTTGTAAGTTGCTTGTCGTTTTATTTGTCTGCCCTTCAGTCACTATCTTCTTCCTGAAGGCAAAATGAAGTCCATCGGACTCCCTCAAAGAACAAACAAAGAATCCTCGTTTAATTGAACAGCCTTAAACGAAACCTAGGTGCAATAGTGCCGGAAATGCGCTATCGCCGTTTTGCATAACTGTCGAGACGCCTTTATTTGCAATCAGAATTAATTATCGGTATCCACTATTTATTTACTATCAGCATCGGTCTTTAACTATATGGTATTAAAATTCGGTAATCTCTACAAAAGTAACATTGAATGATTGACTGTGATCTATATTCATCATCGTGGCGGAGATAAGCCTCGCAGTTGGATGATACATATAGGAACACCTCCACGATATATATATATAACTAATACCAAAGCGTTCGGCAATGAAAACAAGGTGCTCAGTGGCAACGCGCCACGCTACCCTCGCTCCCCTAGTTTCCAACATGACAGCGACTTCCGGGTTGCTGTGAAAAGAGTTCCTCAATCTTACCTGATAGGAATAAGCTGGTGCTGCAGTTACATGTCATCGTGTGAATCATGGATAACGTACGAATAGAATTGGCGGCTAGTGGACAGTGCCTGGTGCTTAGGGTTGGGCTGGGTCCATCCATGGTTTTCAGTTCGATTTGTTAGCTCAGTTTTTTACCTGCTCCCGTGTTGCGTCAGTGGCTGTATTATGACACGTTACGAAGACAACTTGGCCTTGTTTAACGGGGTGATGAGAAGACCGAAGTAACTTCGTAACATACACAGTTAAAAATTGCAGCAGGTGGGCTTCACAACAATACTCCAAAACAAACAGTAGTCGTGCGTGGCCAAATTTGCAAATTTGGCGAATGTCGGGGCCCAGCATGCGATTAGAGCAAACTATGGTATCTGGGCTGTGACAACAGCGGAAGGCGTGCATCTGCGCTGTTGTCACAGTGCAGATACTGTTTTGCTCTTATCACATGCCGGGCCTCTTCATTCTCCAAATTCGCAAATTTTGCCACTCACGACTACTGATCGTTTTGGAGTGTTGTTGTGAAGCCCAACTACGGTGATTTTAAAGGTGTAGCCGGCAGGCACGGAAGTAGCCATTGAGTACCTTTCAACGAGAGCGGTGAGTGGCGATGCGCCATTCGGCGGAAAATGCAGTGTGCCAACTGCTTGAATTTCGCAAACGATTAAACCATGCGAGGAACGCGCCCAATTCATTTGTGCTCGCATTCGGGTACTCACTTAGGATAAGACACTTAGTCTGCTGGCTTGAGGCCGCCCAAACATAACATGGACTTTGTCACGGCCCGAACAGCAGGGTAGCTTACGACAGTGAATTGCATTCTCCAATAAACGCAACCAACGCGAACCCCTGTTTTGACCCCTGCGAATGCAGTACTCGACTTAAAATCAGACGCTCTTCCATACCTTGAAGTAAACCAGACGACGTACGGTAGGCCGTTTGGCCTTAGGAGCGCATGGTAAAACAACTAACGAAGCAGTGCAGGGAGATATGGGCTGGGTGTCATTTAAGTTCGAGACGCGCAGAGTAAAATATGTTCTGAGAGGAGACTGAGAGCAATGGATCAACGTAGGTGGACAGCTAAGATAGAGAGAGAGAAAAAAGCAAACGGGAAGGCTGAGAGGTTATCCAGGCTTAGAGCCCGGATTGCTACTGGACACAGGGGAAGGGGTGTGCAGGCGATGAAAGGGAGGGCAGGCAAAAAAGAGGGAAAAAGAGCATGGCCGCGCACACACTTCAGTCCCTTTGCGGGCACTATAGTATTTCGGCTAAGCTTGTTTCCTTCATAAAACGCAAAAGGGCTTTTGTTGCCTTCTGCGAAGTCGATTGTAGGGGTCGGTGCCCTAGAATAGTCTCTAGTGTGAACGGTTGAGTGTCCAATCGGTTGAGCTCGGCGGCCAAAACACGTTTTTCAGATAAATGCTGCGGGCAACGACAAAGCACATGTTCGATTGTCCCTTCAACCTCGCAGGCGTCGCACTGGGGCACTACTGGCCATCCCGATGAGGAAGGAGTAGGCTTTCGTGAAAGCCACTCTCAACCACAGTCTACAAAGTAAAGTAGACTGTGATCGAGACAGCCCACACGGAAGGCGGCGCTGGAGTAGAGGGTCCTGGTTATGGAGGCGCGGATGCACAAAGTCCGGTGTATTCCATTGAGTAATGGAGGTACTGCGCGCGAACTGACGAAGCAGCTTAGCGGCATCAGTCGTTGAAAGCGGAAGCAAGACGGCCCTTTCACTGACATGGCCTGTCCAGGCAGCTGCATCAGCCGAAAGATTGCCGGTGATTCCACAGTGACTTGGCAGCCACTGAAATAAAACATTATGGCCCTTTATGACAGCCTGACGAAATAATTCTCGAATTTCTGTCGCCAGTTGGTGCAAAGGACCGTAGCGCAGGGCTGCTCGGAAGCTTTGCAGGGCGCCTTTGGAGTGGTAAAAATAGACCATTTTTGGGGAGAAGCTTTCATAATGTATTGAAGAGCTTCGCGGATGGCTGCAAGTTCAGTAGCCGTCGAGCTCGTGACATGGGCGACACGGAATCGAATTTTGGTTGATTCTGATGGTATAACCACCGCACCTGCCGAGCTCGAAGACGTCACAGAACCATCTGTGTGTACATGCTTCCGGTCATTGTGTTGTTCGTGCAGTAACTGCATAGAAAACTGTCTGAGAGCCAGTGGTGTTTAGTCGGCCTTCTTTCCAATGCCCGGAACATGCAGACGAATCTCGGGGGTTGCCAGGCACCACAACGGGGAGGACGGTGTGGCGGCAGGCGTGTAACTTGACGGTACTTTGGCACTGTGCGCTGCGACAATGGCCGCAAATGAAGAGCGTGGACGACTTCGAGGAAGCTGCGCAAGTCGGTGACATGGTAGCCTCGTGAGGAGCCTGATGTGTAGGCGTAGTGTCTCAGTGGTCACCTAAGTTGCTATACGATGGTCTTGGGGAATGTATATTGTTCCCACTGTTGACGCACATCGCGGCAAACCAAGACAGGTGCGGAGAGCGGCCTGCGCTTGGATTCTCTGGATCGCCTGAAGGTGTAACGCAAAACTCCCACGTAAAGCGCCTGGTACAGCTGCACAGCTGCAGCATTCCTCTGACCGATATGCCCCATGTCTTTCCAGCGAGAAATCTGCGAGATGGCGGTGAGTTTCCTCTTTAAGAAAGACACATGTGCGCTCCATGACATGTCCTTGTCGATGACCACGACAAGAAATTTGTGATTTCTGGAGTAAGGTATCGACTTTCCATTGATGGTGATGGGATATCTGGACATGTGTTTGCGGGTAAATGCAACCACCGCGCACGTGTCACTAGAAATGCTCAGTCCTTGCTTTCGGAGGTATGCTCTCGTCACATTGAACGCTTTTTGAAGTCGTGCTCGCAGCTGAGGTCGATTGACACCCGAAGCCCACAGACAGATGTCATCGGCGTAAATGGATGCACAGACAGTCTTCGGTAAAGCGTGTACGAGCCCGATTATAGCGAGGTTGAAAATGGTTGGGCTTATTTGTAATGACAGAAGACGGCCCAACATCGCAGCACACCATTCAACGAGGTGGACAGCTAAAGTTTTTAGGGACATATACATGTAAAGCGTGGACACGCAGTGGCTAAGGAAGACTAGAAGGCTATCGAAGAAATACGGGAAGAACAGTGGATAAGCAAAGACACCCAAGGTAACCAGAAAAGAAGCAAAACAGATAGAGACTAGTAAATGGAGAGAAAAAATGGAAGCTAGAACGTCGTTAGAGATGTGCCGGGCGGAGAAATTGGACATCAGAAAGGAAGATTTCTACGATAATTCCCAGGGAAGCGCTTTACTTTTTGAGGCTAGAGCAGGTTTCTTGCGAACTAAGAGCTTTGTGTGGAAGTATTCACAAAATGATGGGGCATGCGTGGTCTGCGGAAAAGAAACAGAAACTATGCGGCGCATATTGTTGGAATGCGAGTGTATCCATCAAAATCTACATAAGCGAAATATTCGGATTCCAGAAGCCCTAGAATTTAAGGTTAGCACAGACGAAGTTAACTTCAAGGCTGTCGAGGCGACGAAAAGATTAGAATGGTGGTGGGCGAAAAGCAGAGGGGAATGTTGCCTACTATTTTTTCTGCTACCACCTGCAAAAAAAAAAAAAAAGTATTTTGTGCCTGCCCTAGAAGCAGCGCTAGTATAAGACGAAGAGTATAAAACATAGATATATCAGTTTTTCTTTGGTGAGATGACACTTCCTTACCCAGCTACAAAGGGGATACCACTTGCATTCATCATCATCATCATCATCTTGGCAAAAATTACGCTAACTCAAAAACAGTCATTAGCATTGCCGCCTTAGCCTTCGTTGACGGCGGCGATTTGTCTAGAATTTATATGTAAACCATCATACTTGTCGCTGGCGACACCTGAACTATCAGAGCAACGGACAGCATGCGTAAGCCGAGACATGCGACTTGTTTTTTTTTTCATCTTTTCAAGGCCTTAGGTACCCCATTGTGCTAAAAAGTGGCGTTGTTGTACAGCACAGAAAATGCCCGCCGCTGTAATGAGTAAAAAAGTTACACAGCGTTGGAGTTCGCATGGGAAAGGAACCCAGGTCTCAGGAACAGAATCCGAGTGCACATCTACACCGCTGCATCAGCACATTGTCAGTGGCGGAACAAGAGCTAGCCTTGTGCGTGTATCGCTGACGTCACTATATCACGTGACAGGTGGACGTGACGGCACGTGAGTACAACAAGTGCACCCTAGCTATGAGTAACTCTGATTTGGGGGAAGCTGTCTTGTGAAGTCTCACGGGTCTGCAGGTTGAACTAATTCACGCCGAAACATTAAAAAACGAAAATTAAAAAGATACGCAGACACGATGTAGCAGTAAAGACGTCTTTGAAAAGCATCGCCACGGGAAATCATACTGCTTTCCCCTCCAAGGCACGTAAGCAGACTTAAGTACCCTGTGGAAGCTTTTACGAAAAAATGTCAGCAATGACATGATTAATTTATTTTCGTTAGCTTATCAGTAAAAACAATAAAACGCCGCACTGTGTGTAATAACAATTTCTTAACATATATAGGCGATATCCCGCTGAATATGGCGGTGTAACACGTCCTTTATTTTGAACCTGGAGCGGATTGGGAAATCCTTTTTCAATGAAGAATATGATTTGTGAGCGACACATATTTTTTGTCGCCGTTTGTTTGTTTGTGTGTTATTTAGAAAAATTGCTATTCCGCGCTAGCGGAACAATTTCCGCGGACTAGAGAGCATGCAATTTCCGGCTGCTGTCATGCCTCCCTCAAAGAAAATCATTCGAGAAAAACAAATGCGCGTGAGTGCAATAACCTGCGATGAAGCCCGTTATTTACGTTGCTATAAAAGAATTTAGCCTTTATTTGTCGTCTCCCGATTCAATGCAAGCACTGTGCAACGTTCATGACAGTAATTACTGTTTTACCGATAACGGGAGCGTTCTGATTTTGACGGTTAGGCAGCATGTCCAATCGCTTCAGCAAAACATCTCTAAACTCAAATGCGAGTATCCCCAGCTTGGAGCTCTAAATAGAACTCTGAAGAACGTTTAATACAGAACATCGTTTGTATACAGTACTCCGTGACCACTTCCGATAGTGCAAACAAAATAACGGGATATCACATAGACACTTTATGGCGAAAAAGAAACTTGAGATATTTGGTTTCGGTCACAAGGGCCGACCATAACGGTGAATTACAATGCTTTACCGCCATGACCTTTGAATAAAAACGCGAGAAGTGACTACGCGAGTGTCCTCGCCTGTTACGTTACACTAAAGTGCATAACGAAGCGCAACGTTCAATTTAAAACATTCTTGCGCCAAAAAGCTTGAGTACGAGCTTCGCACTCGGGGTGGAACACGTTTACCTTAGCGTAGTGCATGCGCTGGGGTAGCATCATTCCTCAAAGAAGACTTGCTGTCATATTTCCATCTAAGACAAGAAGATAATCCACTACAGCATCCCCTGGAACCGCGTATTTCGTTCCACGACGCTTCGGCCCACTTTGATCGTTTTAAACGAGGAGCTGTTCTCAAAAACATGACCTTACGACCAGGGCGTTTCGAATGCAGTGCATTTCGCAAAGGACGTTTCCTCGAAACAAACCCGCCTGCAGTCTTAATGCAATCTCCCAAGCGTATAGTTGCGAAATATTTCTTCTATATGACAAGGTGCCGTGCCAACTAGCTCTTGGTTCGAGCCTCGTTGGTTTCGAAATGGCGCGCTCCGATTACCAAGGATCTGGGCTTTTTTGGAAGCCAAGTAGAGACACGGAGGAGGCGCAGTGAAAAAGGAAAATGCGAATACTGGCCACACTCACCGGTTCATTCGCTCCGTGATTTCGCAATCCGTGCGCACGTGGACGGTGCAAGCTTGATCAGCGCTATTGCCCCGAGATTGATGTCTCGGCGATGGTGGCGACACAAAGATTTTCTTTCCCCCGATGTCTGTGTTGCGAAGCACGGAGACCACGTTCTTTTGTGGGCGAACGGTTTGCCTTCACCGCGACGCGCGAAACATTTCTCTCTTAAATTTTCTTTCGAAGAGACGCTGTGTGGCACAATCCTCTTGTTTGATCGAGGAATCGACTTGATGCCTCTCTAAACTGTCTTTAATGCCTTTTCCCGAAGAATAAGAGGAACGTTGCGAAAGTGTACCGCCTTTGCCATTTCGTCAGAGTCGGAGGGGAAACGTCGACTTCAAATGTATAAGCGCAACAGGGTGCATTGTGCGCAGCTCAGTTTTCTGCTTCTTCTTGCGCAGCCGGCAGATTCAAACCCGGGAGTTCCGAGATCGAGGGAAAGTTTCTTGCGCAACCGCGCTTCTTCTAACCGTTCTTATCAAGCTCGCGTTTGGCACACGCCGTTGGACTCCCGTCGGAGCAGTTTATGCGCAACTCTTATTGCGGGCCCGAGTGAGCCTTCACTGAGAGCAACGACGGTAAACAGTTTGCAACGTTATTCCTCCCAATCTCAAGCTACTTTCCACAAAGTCGGCCGTTGCGCAAGCTCAAGTCTCGAAAACGAAACTCTAGTCGGCTCTACTTTGCACAACGAGCGTGGTGACGCAAAGCAAGCGGCGGGTATGCGATGTGGAAGGAAAATCGAGGATACCCCGAAAGGCAACAACGACCGCACTTCAATCTTTTCCCCGTTTGTTTTTTTCCCCTCTCCGTGTTTTGTCTTCCTCCACGACTTGCGCAACTTGGTCGGTGCAACTAGGTCCGTCCGTCGGCGCGCGATTCCCTCCTTTCCCAACGAGATCGGTCCGGCGGCCGACGATTTCAAAACACGAGTTCCCACGCCGCCCTCGCAGCACACACACGCCGGCGTGGTCCAGTTGTTGCGCAACGAGCCGGCGAGCGGGAGTGCCTTCGGCGAGCAGCCCGGCAGACGCGTCTCCTCCGCTGTGGGCGAGGAGCGGGACTCTCGTGCGGCACGTGCGCCAACCAACGGCCCACGGAGTCCAGGGGTGGCGATGGGGAGCAAAGGAGTCGGCGGAGAGCCCCAAGAACTCGGCCTCTCTCTGGGACCCCGGGTTCTCTGTGCGCCCGCGCGAGCAGACGACCGCCACCTGCGCATGCGCTTCGGAGAGGGCTGCCAGCGGTGGACAGCGGATCGATGCGCGGACTCGTACGTCAGTGGTAGCCGCCGCCCGCCACTTTGCGCCGTGGTGCTCGGCCCAGTCTGCACCGGTGCTGGCGCGAGTTGGTCGCCGGTCCCGTTCGCGAGTGCGGCCGGCCGCCGGCACCGCCGACCCCAACGATCGTCTGGGGCGGGAGATTTTTTTGTTGCTTTTTGCCGCTTCGCGTTCGAGAGCCGCGTTTTTGGCCCCGCCGCTTCGCAGGTAGACGACGCGCGTCAAGGCGCTCCGTACAAAAACGGGTCATATCTCGGATTGGCTCGGCTCCGTCTTTGTTGAGGAGTAGATCAAACTGAGCTACCCGACAGACGTTACGTTTTATATGGCCCCGTCTTATACACGATGCAATGAAATTCGTTTTTATTCAGCTACCACGGGTAGGTCCAGTAATCTGAGGGAAGGGCGGAGTCAATAGAAAACGCTGGCTGTGAACAACGGGGGCTTCACACGCATTTTAGCGCGGTATATTATTATAACCCTGGTACGTTTCTCTAACGACGGAAATAAGGCTTATGTAACTGTAATCGAATTTCATCTAACCCATCACCGTATATAAAGAATTCCTAGAACCTCACGCCGTTAGGTCAAACGGCTGTAATACTGGTTAATATGCCCTTTTCTAGGATGAAGATATTATGTCAGCACTTGCTGGAGCTGTGCTGAACACTCTGGCATCTATTTCTGAGTATATTATTGCCTTTTTATTTATTTATTTATTTATTTATTTATTTATTTATTTATTTATTTATTTATTTATTTATTTATTTATTTATTTATTTATTTATTTATTTATTTGTTTGTTTGTTTGTTTGTTTGTTTGTTTGTTTGTTTGTTTGTTTGTTTGTTTGTTTGTTTGTTTGTTTGTTTGTTTGTTTGTTTGTTTGTTTGTTTGTTTGCTTAGTTACTCCTAAATGCCCTCAGTAACAGAGTATTACACAGTAGGGGAACGCCCGCACCAAACAAAATCTCAGCGCCCTTTCCCTCTGTGAAGGAGGATGACCAGCGAAGCTGGGCGCAGTTCAAGGAGCGCACGAAACAAAACACGTTTGTTCGTAATTCGCGATTGAGCATATTTTCTAGCTAAAATAGCTGAATTAAACTTCGAAGGACTACAGCTTTACTCTAGGGAACAAATATGGGGCTCTTCGTTTTTCTCCCGCGCCGTAGGCATCTTACTGTCCGTGTAGCCGACCAACCCAAAGCGCTCCACCATGCATGAAGGACCGCAGACAGATAGCATCGGGCCGTGAGACGTCCACGTTTAAATGCCCACCCCCACCCCCACAGAACGGGTGTGTAAACGGTCAGCGCGTGAAGCCTGCCTGCACGTAGTTCACTCCCTCCATCCAACCTCCACGACCAAATGCACACATATAAAGGGCAGGGAGCAGATAGACGCCCCGCGTGGCGAGCAGTATACACGGCTCTAGAAAGAGGCTGCGACGGTGGAACGGAGTATAAAATGGTGCTGTATTTATACTCCTTCCGTCTATGGTCGTGCTTCACTGCGCAAGAAATAATGTGAAAAAGCCAGCTTACAAAAACCAAGCTTACATCTATCTCCTTAAAGTCGACTTCACATCTAAACCTTGTGCATTACTTGGAAGACACCTTCTCAGTGTAACTATAAGACATCAATATATGGAGGCCCTAATGCCTTTTGTTTCTCCATTTAAACACGAAAGTGTTTTATTCCCGGATACACCAGGATTTCACTGACGTCATACCCGTCACGGAAATGACGCCAGTAGAACGAAGCAAGTGGCCTGTAAAGGGTGCACCCCTGCACACAGGGTCTTCTTGCGAGGAAGCAACCTCTAGTACTAACGAGGTTATACCAGGCCTCTCAAGCTTGGACGTTCCTTGGTTTCCCTATAGGCGGCGTAAAAATCGACACCAACCTACAGCGGCAGTTTTCTTAATCAAGTCCACCAGACGGCGCAACCGAGAGGTTACTTTTGGTAGAGAATACAAAACATTCATTCCGTGACTCAGAGAGCCAACAAAGTTCGCTTACAATGCGTTGTTTAAAAATATTATTAATAAGTTCCGCATCAAACATCTGTTGAGCAAAATGTACGCAACTTTTTACGAACAGCCGACTGGTGCACCACCTCGCTTGTGAATTCGCAACCACAAAGCCAAGCTAAGCCAAGCTGGATTGCGGGTAACTTATTCTCTGTGGTCTTGTCAAATCTAGTTTTCTTGAGTATTTCTGCGCTGTCAATATGCAGTAAGTGTGATACGTGCCACCGGGAAGGCTCAGCGACCCGCGTGAGCCTGTTGGAGCCCGTGTTAGCGGGGCCGCTGTACCGCCGCATCGACTTGTTGTGATGGCGCATCTAGGCCTATAGCCAGGCTGCGACTCCTCTTGCTATTGGCATCACTCTTCGTTTTACGGACTCGCCTCGGTCCAGACCTCGCCAAACGTACGTGTTGCTCCTCACGACGGATGCGCCCGTCTGAGCGTGCTCGCCACTACAAGTCTGTCTCGCGCGCTGTGCACGGAGTTGGTTCCCACCACCTCGCTGAAGCATCGCCCCAAGGTATGCCGCCACATGTGCGCACCCCTTCCTGGCCGCCCGACAGTCACGTTGTGCCTCTTGCTCGCTGGAGACATTGCGATCAATCCCGGCCCCAAGCGCACGTCGTCACGTCCTACTTGCAGCCGCTGCGAAAAGGTTGTGCATGACAACGTCGCCGCTCTCCAATGTGATGGATGCGGAAGGTGGGCACATCGCACGTGCGAACTGATGACGCTCGCTGTATACCGCCGCCTTTCATCGTCGACTGAGTGCTGGTTGTGTGCCCTTCGTTCGAAATCTTAGCGCAAGTGAACGAGTTGTTATGGCAAAAAAAAAAAAAATGTCACGAAAGCGACTGCCCCTGTAAACTTGCAGATGTCAATAAACGATTTGTTCTCACTTGCTGCTCACTGTGGTCTGTGCCAGTCGAGGCCATCTGGTCACCTGGCGTAACATCACTTCACTAGCGCGGCGCAAGTAAACACGCGGCCAGCCAGCAACCAGTAGGAGCAGCGAGCCGGCGGCTGCCGTGCGAGAGCAGCCATGTTATTAAGGAGCTCAAGCGGCCTGTGCAAAAAGCATCCGCCATGTTTACAAAGCCTTGTTTCAGCGGCACCAAGCGGGCTCCCACCGTAGTTCACGACGCCGCCGCTACGATTTTTCTGGCACTACAGGCAAAGCTAGACCTTTGCTTCTCTAAAATCCTCCCTGTTCTTTGGTTATACGTAGGGCGGCTCGTTTTACGGGTGTTACATTTTAACACAAAAGTGCTTTACGTCGGGATACGCCAAGATTTCACTGACGTCAAATCCGTCACGGAAATGACGCCAGTAAACCTTTGCCGAAGCGACCCGTCAGCAGGACGTCGCTCGCCAAGCACATCCACAAGACAGCCGCCGACCCCAAATCATGCTCAGCGGCAGATTTCGCTGTACATTTCACTTTCGTGTTTTGCCGATTCCTTTGACAGAGGAATCAACCAGCTTTTTTTTTTTCGTAAGCTGAACACCCCCCCCCCCCCCCCCCCAGTTCTCGCTCCGCACCCTGACATTTGTTCCACACGGCTGCAAGAACTGGAGGGATTAGACAAATACAGTATACAACCTCGCTGTAAAATAGCGCCTGCTAAAATATAAACAATAAATATAAAAACACACTGCAACAAAATACATAAAAAAAACATCGCTTAGTGCTCGGATACTTTAACAGGTCTAAAACTTTGTCAAGTCCACTTCGCTGGCAAGGCGTTGTGCCAGGTCATTCTTAATTCTATAACTGGGCGGGGTATAAATCGGTGTCCGAATGTAAATGTGGGACATGTGGTACGCTTAACTTCGCAAATATGAGTGCGTCGGGGAAATTAACGGTGGGTGAGTGCCAAAAGCTAAATGCTCACCATGATACAATTTTTGAAAAAACGATATGTTGTGCTGCTGAGCACAAGGACGCGGGTTCGATTCCAGGCCACGGCGGCCGCTTTTTTGATGGAGGCGAAAAGCAAAAACGCCCGTGTGTACGAGATTTCGCCGCACGTTAAAGATCTGCAGGTGGTCAAAATTAATCCGGAGCCCTCCACTACGGCGCGCCTCATCGCCTGCGTTGCGTCGGCGCGTTAAACCCTACAATCAATCAAATCAATCGAAAAGCGATATGCGAGATGTTGGCGCTGAAATAATAAGGGAATATACTAGGCACGATTACTTAGTGCTGTGATGTCTGAGTAGGGTGAACAGTGGGAAAAATGAAACGAACAACACAGTTTTGCAGGTTTGAGATATCACGTACAATGTAATCCTAACTGAGACCCGATATGGCAGATGCGTATTCGATTTTTGGGTGGATGTGCGTGATGCGTGCACGTTTTCTGATGTAGGAACATGCCTGTTTTAGGTCGTTTCATTACACCCAGAAAATATCTGGCAGATCCGAGCACTGCGTTAATTTTTCTATGACAATAAATTCCACTAAAATGCACCCTAATGGACTTGCCACTAGAAACGACATTCACTCATGCACTATAGTGTTACTGAACAAGTATGACTCAGGAATATTAGAGGAGGAATGAGCAAACGACACTCAGTTCTCGATACGTTGAGTCGTTATCCAATCGGAAGGCGGCATCTTTGTTGTGTCAGGGTGTGACAGAAGAGATTGGCGGTCAGTATCAATTGAGATGTTACGATATATTACAGGATAAGCAATGAGACTTACTCGCGATGTTACGCCGTTAGAAAAGTCATTATTGTAAATTAAAAAGAGCAAGGACTCAATGTGCTCCACCGAGGAACCCCAGACGTCACGTGTAGGAAAAATGAACTTGAGTCGTTAACAGGTGTACGCTACGTTTCGGAAGATAAAAAAATTCGCGCAGGTTGCACTCGTGGTGCAAGGCTGGAGAAACAGCAGAGCTAGAGGTCGACCTAGCTTCTGACTGCGGATGCCAGGAGAGAGGGAGCTGCCGGACCCCAGCAGTGCCAAGCCGTTTGGGCGGCACTCTAAAGCAACGACTATTAAAGTTTATTCAAGTGTTTTATTCAGTAGCCATCCCTTTCGTCATCGTCGTTTGACGGCACAGCCGCGTAGGGTAAATTCTCTTGTGACGCGTACTCGTCTCGGTAGACCTCCATCTCCTCGTCAGCTGGACTGGTGGCTGTCTCCAACGTGTGGATTGTGAATGGGTGGCTTTGCAGATTTGACGTCATCGTCTTCAGCGCGGCGGACTCGTGGCGTGCCAGTCGCTACACGACGACGAAGGCGGGAGCTCCTCATGGGGCGTACGCCCCCGCGCAAGCCGGGACGACGCCATGCGGTCGCAGCGAGGCACGCGCTCCCGTGCGCTCGGGGTTTTCTGTCTACGCCGGACGGATGTTTGGTCGGCCCAAACAGCTCTGCGGTTAAAATACGTGATCCGCGTAAGAATCGTGTGAACAGTATCCCGTGTTCTGACCCAGGGAAACCCTTCACGGCCGGGGAACTGCTCCAAATGCCCGCGTAGAATGATTTGCAGTGGCATCCCACACGTACGTATCGTTCGCCATCATCTTGCTAAAGACGATGCGACTTCCCTCTTTTTTTATGCCTCGAGAGGGCTGAAGTAGCTTTCCAATAGAGTGGGTAAATCTAAAAACAAGGCCCTGACTTGGGGGCACTGGGGAGAAAGGGAGGGAATAAATGTTTATTGAAGTCAGGAGGTGGGCTTGTATCGAAGCTTTAAGAAGGCGTCTTTAGTCCAAGCTGTTTTTAGCGCGGGCGGCATCAGCACCCCTTTGGGCCAACCAGCTGTTCGTCCAGACCGCTGCTCTCTAAGGCGCTCGCCAAACGCGGGAATATTTTCTTGTTTAAGGGCCGTAGACGTAAAAAAGCTCATCCTGTGCTCACTTTCAAGGGGATCGACGGGAAAATGAGCTGCACTGTGTCTGTTTTGACAGCGGATCTGTTTAACTTGACGTGCGGGTTCGAGCTAGTTGGTAATCCATTGTGCGAATTGCAAGCGCAAAAATTCAGACAGGAGACGAACAGGGCGGAGACAAGCGCCAACTTCCAACTGAATTTTTATTTTGAAAAACGACGTATATAAATGCAACGCCGCTAACAAAATGAGTTCCATCCATGCCTGGCGTTACTCGGAACCCAGCGCAGCACAGTGGAGAGGAGGAAAATGCTTGGCTTAGAAGTGAGAGGGGAAGTAGCGAGGAGGCAAGGAGCCGACGAGCAGGTGTGGGGAGGGCGCGGCGCGGCGCAGATGTTCGGGAGGGGAGGCGCGCGTCGGGGATTGGCTGCGCCTAGTGATGACTTAAGTTCTAACGTGCAGGCGTTGTTCTAGTTGAGAGAGACGGTGTGCGGTCAGAGGCATCAGTGTTCGATCTATTTACCAAGTTAGAGCTACAGAAAAGCTAAGCCAAGTGCCACCTCCTTAGCACCTTCGACACCTGTAACAGGCATCGTCGCATGTTTGGTCGGCAGGGCGCTCTAACACTTAATGTACTAATGTAGGGTAGAACTTCCGTTAACTCTCCCCACCTTGGCCCTCCTTGACGCCTCACAGGCCGCTTGGGCTTATCTTAATATGTCTTAGTGATTGTTGTTGTAGCGGAGAGCTCTACCGCTGCTTCTTCTGCCGGGTAGGTGTCGTCCGTCTCGAGTGTTGCCCAGCCCGTCAGCCACGCTTATCGCATGTGCTTTTTTGTTCCTTCTTGGATGCATTTGGCGTATCTCGTTTCGCTATCATTGCCTTGCGACTTTCTGAGTTCTCTTACGCTGGCCTCTCCCCATCCTTCGAGTTGTGCCTAATATTGGATATATAATGTGGTGTAAGCAAAAAAGTAGAAAAATAGCTTGCAATTAACCGCGAATTTGTTGAGAAAATACAATTTTCCTTAATTTGTCCGCTTACCAATAAATGTGAGACCGTAACATATAAGTTGCCTCGAATCGTAAGTGTAGCTACAACGGAAGGTTCTTTATAATTTTCTCCGGTTTCGGTTTATTGAGTAGCCGACCTCTCACCCCATTTTCCTCTTGCTTTTCTCTTTCTTAGCTACTTTTCCTCCCCTTTGTTGTGTAGGTACGTAAACTTGCTCCGTGTAGAAATGTAATCTTGTGCAGACATGCAAGCTTGCTCCGCACTTGTAAATTTACAGTTTCGTGTAACCCCGGCTGACAGCCGCATCTGTGACGTGTGTTCGAAAGGCAAAAGTTTTTTCCGGGAAACTTAGCAGACAGATTTCTCGGGCATGGTGAGGCCAGTCATCTGCCATTCAAGAAGACGAACGATGGCAGTCTGCTTTCCCGTTTTGCTTTCTGTAGATTTTTTTTGCTTTTACTGTTGTTCCACACCTTTGTTTCTTTATCTTCCCCACCCGTACACGTTCGTTGTAAAACCAGGGCGATTAGTTTTATTGATTTAAGCCCGCTGAACTTCGGGTCCGCCTTTCTCTCGGTCTGTCCCTCGGATCGCCCAGAAAAAAAATGTGTATTTTTTAACCTCAACAAAAGAGTAAGGTCGGCGGTGGGGAATGAACTCCCGTCTCTTAGATGGCGAACAGTAATTCTGCCAATACGGCTGCAAATTTTATTTTTCTGTCGTTTATTGGAACCGTTACATGTTCATATGAATGATATTCTCGAGAACTGTTTACAAAACAACATAGGATTCAGCACAGGTCGTGAGGTTCAAAAGCAAGGGATTGCGCACAACCACCAATGGTGAGAGAGAGAGAGAGAGAGAGAGAGAGAGAGAGAGAGAGAGAGAGAGAGAGAGAGAGAGAGAGAGAGAAACTTTTATTGACACCACTGGCCTAAGTTTGTGCTCGGGTGACCAGTAAGCGCTGGGAGCCTTCGTCCGAGCGGCCCAGGGCCTCCGTCCAGTGGTCAGAGGAAGTTATGGTGGGGTGGGGGTCACAGGGGCAGGCCCACATGTGATGTTGCACTGTGGGTTTAGCGCCACAATGTGGGCAGAGCGGAGAAGGATAGGCGGTTGGGCAAATGTGATGAAGAAGGGCTCGGTTGGGGAGCGATTCCGTTTGGAGGAGGCGCCACAGCCGTTCCTCCGAGGGGGTTAGGGATGGGTGAGCGGGGGGCAGCGTGTTGCGGGAGGGGCGGTAGTAGTTAGTAACCTCCCTAGAATGTAACAATAGGAGCTGAAACAGCCCCCCCCCCCCAAAAAAAAAAGGGGGGGGGGGGTTAGATCTGAGCATTGAAGACATAGGGGCTCCTAGTTAGCGGGAAAAGCGTTTTGTTCGTACAACTACTTTAGTTAATCGACCAGATTTAGGGGAAATCCCCAAGGTGGAGTAATTTTCTGCGAGGGAAAGTTTGACATCCACCTCAATGCAGCCATACGGCTACAAAGTAAAGCTATGTACAACTTTCTCATAACTTTGCAGTTGAAAAAAAAAAGACGAATTTTTCTTCAACTGCGAAGTTTGAGCGAAAGCTGTATTTGGCTTTCCTTTGTAGCCGCACGGCTCCATTGAGGTGGATGTCAAACTTTTCTTTGCAACTACTTTAGTTCAATGAGAATCCCGCTAGAATAGCGTATAGAAGATATCATAGTTTCATTGGTAAGGCCCAAAATCTTAGCTTTCACACTGCTTTAAATTACAGGAATAAAAAGAAACATGTCCAAAGACGCGTCCTCTGAGGAGGAAGGAGGCATGACTTCTCTTGTCAAGTCCGTTTACGCCGATAAAAATGGCGCGGAATCAGCAGATAAGAATGATTCTCTATAATCGTCTATGGGGGCTTATACCCTGTCTCTCTTATCTGGTTATCCGCCATTGTCTGTTTTCGGGAGCGGTATACTGCTTCAACCCCGCTTCAACCCCTTTCCGCTTCCCCGCGTTAGAGTAAGAAGCAGTATGACAGTGACTGCCCTTGTGATCTACCCCTTCAATTGTTGGGGTTCTCTGATCATTTGACGGTCAACTTAGACGGACCATCATTTCTTTAGAGACCAACATGTGCCGGTTTTTACGCGATGCCTTTCATTCTATCATTCATGATTTCTTAGACCATATTCTGGTCTATTCACACTTGACCGTGTACATGACTTTATCACTATTTCCGTCGCGACGCTGTTCGTGCAGTTCCAGGCTCCAGGTGTACGTTTCAGTTCGCCACAAGCAGGCAATGTGTCTAATGCATCTCGACTCCGGCCAGTATACCGACGCGGAGGTGCAGAATAAAGAAAGAAATGACATAGCGGCTTTATGCTGCGCAGCGACTGAGCGTGAGAGAGTCTACGGGGACAGGCGACAGCTCTCTTGCCATGAATCTTAAGCATGCATGCATTGTCCGCACAATGACAGAGATGAAATCCCACACATGCTGCCGCTTTATGCCTTAGTTTGCAGGGAAGCTAGCGGAGACAAATATTTTCTGTTTATCATTTAGCGCTAACCCCAATTAAAGACCTTCGCCTTAAAATTTTCGGCAACGTTACGATTTACGCCCCTCCACTTAAAAAAAGATAAGAAAGAACTGTCTTAACGTCAGAGTTCTTAATTGTTATTCCCCGATGCACGGATCAATGCCCCAGTTGCTTAAGATTAATTACCGCAGACAGCTCCGCTGCGGTGTCTCCCGGGTCCCGGATGTGAATGAAGCTCGCATGCCTCGACGCAGGTGTCCCATCGAGCGCCGCCGCTTCGTCGGCCGATGTCCCGGGTGGGCTGGCGGAGTGGGCAGCCCCGTGGGCGACAGGGGCCCCGTCCGAGGCGGCTCAGGACCGGCAGGATGCGGGCTTCCGCCCTTCCGGTCTAGGGCGTGGTAACAGTGCCTCGTACGTCCCCAGCCGAGCACGGAACACGTCCCGCGACGGTGGAACCCGCACACCTGCCGCGTTACTCTTACGTACACACTGTGGGCGAACGGGGGCAGAGGCCTCTCAGTTTCGGAGTCCACGGTAAGAAACGCCGGTCTAGACCACGTGGAACAAGCTCGGGCGGCGAAAATAAGTCGTGCCTGAGAAAGGAATGAAACGCTTGGTTATTCATGTTTCACGAAGCAGACTAATGTATGAGCGTGAGGGTGTATGTGTGTGTGTGTGAGGCGGGGGGGGGGGGGGGGGGGGAGATGATTATGTCTTGTGCGGATGGTATACGACAGAAAACAAAAGAAAACTGGGCTAAATTCAAACTCGTGCCCACCTCACACTTGCTCGGGACAACCAACCCCAGGGTTGCCATTAGGCACTCATTAAAGGGAGCCAAAAGACGAGCCGAAAGAAGCCACGACACTTAATCTGGCACCGAATTTGCAGCCAACATAAAAGCTAAGAGATATGTAAACCATACCTGCCATATGTAGAGCACATAACAGAATCAAGAGCGCAAAAGTTGGGTCCTCCTACTTAGCCTCCACCCTGGCCGCACTTATTCAATAATTAAAACTGAATGTAGTGCAGTCAGTTGGCACGCGCAGGGAATAATTTTCAGACCTTCTCTTAAACCGCCTAGTGGGAAAATAATGGTTGAGGGTGTTTTCTTTTCAATATACAGCCTAAACTTTACTCGGGGTATTACTAGAAGTAACTCTGGCTTCATTTGCTTATAAGCTTGTTTTAATCAAGTTACCTGAGAAAAAAAAGCGAGAACATGCTCATAATTTTCATTTCCAACCAGAATCTTCATGATTTTCAACGCACCTTGCCCCTAGGGCAGGCAAGGACGTTCTTCAGTTCGATCCTTCAAGGTAACAGTTAATTTCCGGCGGCTCATGTATAATTACCGATCAAGACAAACTGAAATCTACTGGAGTGTGATTCCAGCTCGCCGGAGGAACATCTTAAAAATGAAGCGATAGCGCACCCTTCCAGTTCTTTGAGCTTTCCATTGCTTCAGGATTCATGGCATTCAGACTCAGAGGTTAGGACGAGGCAATTTTTGCAGCCGCTGTTGAATTTGTATTGCCACTTGCTCTACGAAATTCAAGCACCACGCGTAACTGGGCCATAATTTTCAGTCACGACGTGTTCGAGCTTCTCGTTGAAGATGTCACCAAGGGCAGCTACATCTGCTTGCCACAAGATGTAGCAAGACCCTATTCTACTAGTCCGTCGACAACAAACCTGTCTTTGGTACGCCTAAAACCTGTGGGCAGCAAAAACTAGAGTGGTCTCCCCACACGTTATAGAAAAGAATACCCTCAGCTCGGGAAACAATACAAAGAAAAGTTGGAATATTTCTTGCAGTGTTCTTGAATACATGCCGCCCTGTCTGCAGTTAACAAGAAATATGTCTGCCAAGTTCGCCTATGTGTTAAAGGAAAACAGAAAGTGGCGTTCGTTGGAGTGAACCCGAAATTTTAGTCGCGTGATAACGGCGTAAATCAGCTAACTTGGCACGAAGTAGCCACCAACGGCCACCCTATCACAGTTCAGACGCCGGGCCAGCATCCTGGCTTCCGAGCTGCGAAAACTCCGTCGGTCGAGGCACCGCCCTCAGCCATGGCATTAAGTTGACCAGGCCCGCATCATATGGTCACAGCTTTGAAGCAGGTTACATGTGTCATTACGAAGTCATATGTGATTCATTCACGCCATTCATGAATGAATGATATTCGGGTGTCATTCATAAAGTTGACCAGTAAAAACACTCCACCCCAACGAGGGCTCCGTTAAATACTTCTGGACGCTACTCCCCAGCCTGGTCTCCGTGATATCTACCCACAATCTGATACCTTTTACCTTACACGTATGAAAAGCGAGAATGCCCGTGTTTTCGAAATTTCGGCGCACGCTAAAGGTCCCCATGTGGTTGAAATTAATCCGGAGCCTTCCACTACAGCGCTCTTCATCAGTGTCGCTGCGTTGAACCTCATAGTCAGTCTTACAGGTATCATCCCTGCGGCGTGTATACAGCGTACAGGGGGACGTACGAAAATCGTCGGATCTTGAAGACGCTTTAAAATAAATCCTTTGGGGTTTCTTGGGGGGGAAAGGGGGGGGGGGGCAACTGAAGTGGGCCTCATTAAGTTGACCAGGCCCGCATCATATGGTCACATCTTTGAAGCAGGTTACAGGTGTCATTACGAAGTCATATGTGATTCATTCAGGCCATTCATGAACGAATGATATTCGGGTGTCATTCATAAAGTTGACCAGTAAAAACACTCCACCCCAACGAGGGCTCCGTTAAATACTTCTGGACGCTACTCCCCAGCCTGGTCTCCGTGATATCTACCCACAATCTGATACCTTTTACCTTACACGTATGAAAAGCGAGAATGCCCGTGTTTTCGAAATTTCGGCGCACGCTAAAGATCCCCATGTGGTTGAAATTAATCCGGAGCCTTCCACTACAGCGCTCGTCATCAGTGTCGCCGCGTTAAACCTCATAGTCAGTCTTACAGGTATCATCCCTGCGGCGTTTATACAGCGTACAGGGGGGCGTACGAAAATCGTCGGATCTTGAAGACGCTTTAAAATAAATCCTTTGGGGTTTCTTGGGGGGGAAAGGGGGGGGGGGGGGGCAACTGCAGTGGGCCTCAACAAATCAACGAACCTGGGCTCATTTCGCGTTATTCTGCCCCCGCATCAAATTTCCACGGTCAGGGAAGTCTAAAACCCAGCCGCCGCGCGGAGCTCGCATTCTGTGTTTCACGCCATAGTGGGTGCATAGGCAACGTTTCTCCCGTGCCTGAATGCACACCGAAAGGAATTCCCATCATTCAGCGCCGAGCGAATTCGGTTTTTGTAAATTCCCGCCGTTTTCGTCTCACGTTTTCTTTCATCCACAATGTTGTTTCTCTCCTTTATTTATATTTTTTTGCCTTTCGCGCTGCGGATCATTTGTCGCGCGTCGTGCATTATTCATCCCGCAGCACCAGCATAATCCTGCCACTCCTCTCAGCCGAGAAACGCGAGTCGCCACGCTCCCGAATCGCAACGCAAATTCGTTGTTGTGTTCGTTTTCGCGTAGCCCGAGCCTCCCAAACAGTAGCGATTCAGAAGCTGAGAAAATTAAACTAAAAAAAAAAAAGAAGGACGAAAACACCATGCAGTTTGTCCACGCGGCAGCGTGCGCGTCAGCGATTAGGCTTAAACCGTCCGTGAAGCAACTTCGTCGAAAGTGCAAGCGAAGCGCGCTGCAGCGATGACATCAAAAAAGTGCCCGCGGCGGCAAGTACCTCGTGTGCCTCGAGCAATTCCCAAGCGCGCACCCACCTTCAGCTCTCAGGAGCCCGGAAAAGGAAGAAGAACGGGAGCAAAAAAAAAAAAAAAAAAGCAGTAAAGTCGGAAAAACGGCCGGACGATCTCCCGCCCACATTCAAGTGGACGAGGAGGGCACAAAAATGGAGTTCCAGTGCACGGCAGGAGAGCACCGACGCCGACGCTTTTATTCCTCCTGTTCCCGTTACTTTAGAGCGGCACTGGTAGATAGGCGGTACTATAGCTGAAAGCAGGCACTCGCGCTGCGTGAGCACGCGCAGTTCAGGTGACGACACCATTTCCGTCTCTACAAATTATGAAGTAGAAAACGCAAAGAAGAAAGCACGTCGTGAATTAACGTGCCAGACAGCCAGCTGCTAGACGATAAAGAGCTGCCTTTGCTAATCGCAAAAGGGCACGACCTTTTCGTCTGGGTGGTGTACTGACGCGGGTATTGCCTGCGAGCTCGCCTACGCCGCCACCGTCGTCGCCGATCCTGCGTGCAATCGCTTCTGCTGCTCGGGCCATAAAACCTGCCTCGCTACCTTGGGGAACACCTCGCGTCGTCTGGCACAGAAAAGCCGGATCTTTCTCCGCTAAGGCGGTGAACAAGTCCGTCGAGGCCTAGTGCGGGGAAGGGGATGCAACGGGAGGGGAAATAAAATAAAAAAATATAGGGCGTAGGTGGATGGACTCAGCCCTTGAGCACACCTCGAAACTAGTCTGCAGGACGGACTGGTGAACCAGGCGAAATAACGAGAAAAAGCACGCAGGAAAGGATTAAAACGAAAATAGAACGAAAGGATACGCCGGAGTTTCATAAAGAATGCATTTGGCCGAAAGTAGGCTGCTTCGCTCGTGCAGGGAGGTCCGAGTTGCCTTCTTCACGCGACGGCGTAATACACCCAATGCAGGCCACGTCGTCGTGTGGTCACATTTTTTGTCCTTCCTACCACTCTGGTCTCCCTCCATCTTCATTCTTGAACACGTCGCTCCTTGCTGGTCCTCCTGAATTCACCGAAGTGGCACACATCACTCAATTGCCCAAGCGCTACCTGTGTTCTGGCGCCAACACTGGGGACGAGCGAGCGTAACAACAACAATACGCTGCTTCTGGCGTGTCCAATGGGGGGAGGATATGATTGCTAAAGAAAATAGGTAGCCTTTCTTTTGCAACAACATTTTCGTGAAAGGTTTGGTACGCTGACATGTGCATAGCCAGGGGGCATATTCAATCAATCAATCAATCAATCAATCCACTACAATCAATCAATCAATCAATCAATCAATCAATCAATCAATCAATTAATTAATCAATCAACCAACCAAACAATCAATCAGTCGGGTGTTTATTTGGGGGGGGGGAGGCGTCCGGCGCAGTCTCCTTTATCTTTTAAGGTGGCATATAACCACCCTCGAAATATATATTTGGCTACGCCACTGTACGCTGGCCTTGGAGAACTCAGACCCCGCCACCGACCTCGCACTGCTGACATGGGCTATGGAGGTCGCAGCGGGACTACAACCTCCCGCCCCATTGGCTATCTTTATTCTCTTGTATAAATAAAGTGGTTGTCCTCTCTTTTTTGTCTCCGAAGATTCAAACCTCGAATAATACAGCGAGCCGGTAAACGTCAAAAAATAATAAACGTGACGCCCCGGTAATTTCGCTACGTTTTTTCTTTTGCTTTAACATTTTCTACATCCTCTGCTTAGGCTACAGCCCCTCACGAAATGTGGCTCGGAGCGCGGCTTGATGGCCTCCCGTTCGGCTAGCTCTGGGCTTTTTTTTTTTTTTTTTTTTTCGACAAGTTCTCTTAAGTCGCAAAAAAGTTGAAGCGAAGCGCAAGCAAGAAATTCCAGCTTTAGTTATTCATTTCTAAGCAAATAACGCGCCTAAAAAGCTAAGAAAGATATGATTTTTCAATCAAACCAAAAAGTTGTTCAGTTTTTAGTGTCGCCCTAATTAACACATTTTCTTTCACGTTTCGTGTCTTGATAATTAGCGTACGTCTGCCTTCAGAAATTTCCTGAACCGGACGGCTTCTTTCGTCCTTTGTTTCTCTTACGCCACAGTTTAAACGGGTCGCGTACCTGTGCTTGACTGACGGCGTTATTTTAGGGGCGAATCACCTTAGGACCTCGCTTTGCCCGGGCCTTGGCGTCCGTGTACACCTGCAGTGTCGGGCATGCGCGAGGAACATTGGATTGGATTGGATTGGATTGGATTGGATTGGATTGGATTGGATTGGATTGGATTGGATTGGATTGGATTGGATTGGACTGGACTGAACTGGACTGGACTGTATTGGATTAGATTGGATTAAATTGAATCGTATCGGATTGGAATGGAATTGTATATAGTGTACACACGCGTTGTCTCTCATTTACGTGCGCGAGTAGGAAATGCCACAGGGGATTTACGGTAAGAACGATCCCCAGTGCTTCGCCCACTCGTCATGATTCACATGGTAGAGATGCGCAAATTTTTTTATTTCATTTTTCTAACATGAGCCGTAAGTATGACTATTACTATAGAGTTCAGTCCGTCTAAGAAGTCAAATATAGCCCAGAAAAGCGCTCTCGTTTAATCTCCTCAGCTGTATACAAAGGAACACATGGGGAAAAAAAGGTTAAGCGAGCGAAAATATTTCCATACGCATGCCGGAACGGTCGCACGCATAAACATTAGGTACATGAAGCCAAAGGTTTCCGATGTCAATATGCTTTGCTAGAAGGCGATTGTTCATTCGTCTAACAGCGTTTTATGCGCTTCTACCTTACATTTTCTTTGCGCAGCGCTTTGTGATGGTACATTATCATAAGGCAACCAGCACGCACGAAGTTCGAGCCGGAAGTATGCAATCAATCCGAAAATATCGGTTGGGGACGAGGATCCAACCAGGAAAAGCGGAAATCACTTCCGGAGGCGTAAACGCGCGCCCTTCCGGTTGGTTCGCTTTTTGCACCAGTTCCGGCCCACGCAACCTCGTTAAAGTCCCGTGTCGTTCTTTAGATGACCTAAGAGATAGCATATATAATAGGACTGTCAACCCTTTTCTTTTTATGTCGTGAAGTGTAATAACGTCACTGTGATTTATTGATGAGGACACCTTAACTAATCTCCCGCACGGCTAACTGTGCATAGCCCCCTGCCAAAGTCACGATGTAGGTTTCGGTAATTAGATTGCATTTCCTGATTTTTTTTTACCTTCTCAAGTTGTTTCAGTGCAGGATGGGCTTTCACTCCGTAAAGGGTTAATTTCCGCGTATGTTCAGCTGAGTGTGCTTATGGCAAAATCGCTTTAATTTAAGTAGTGTACAGAGCTGGTGTTAGAAACAGAAGCCAGATAAGCAACGCGTTTTATATTAAATTCCAGCGCCGTCGCCATCGCTACGTTTGCGATATAATAGACCTGACTAACATCTGAGCTGCTCGGAATGATTCTCGGTGGCATTAGCAAAACAATAACTTGTCGTGTGCTTGCGCGAAGCGGCATTCTTGACTGATCTTTTTGCGACGTGCATTTGCCTTTTTCGCCCGCTCCAAAAGCTCTATGCAATGCGCGGAATCGTCGAGGTTTACGTCGTTGTGTCGATGACTCTGTGAGTAGTGCACCACCTGGCCGTACAAGACCTGCAGTACCGAAGACCGCACTCCTGGTGTTGGCGAGAAGGGCACTCATGCCACGGTCTTATTGATTGGAAGTTGCATTTGGCGCGAAAAGAAGAAAATAAACCTTATTAGGTGACAAAAGTATGCCCTTGGTCCGGGGCACCTTCTAAGGGAAAGTGTGGGCCAGGCTTCCTCCACCCTGGAGGAAGCTGCATCGCAGAACCGATGTCAGCAATCCTCGCCGTGAAGGGATTTACCAAATTTGGCGAATTTGAATTTAATGAATTTAAAGGTAAAAAGGAATTTGAATTATTTGAATATAATTGAATTTGGTGAATTTAACAACGCTTTCTTGTACAAAGGTCCAGAGTTCCGCGCACACCTGCTTTGCAACAAAACACAATGTCGTATGTATATAAAGGAAGTCCTCTTCCTGAAGCGTGAGTAAACTTATTTCTATTTTCTACGTCTTTCTCGTGTGTCTGTCTCTACTAACCTTATCTATATATATATATATATATATATATATATATATATATATATATATATATATATATATATATATATATATATATATATATATATATATATATATATATATATATATATATATATATATATATATATATATATATATATATATATATATATATATATATATATATTTATATATATATATATATATATATATATATATATATATATTTATATATATATATATATATATATATATATATATTATATATATATATATATATATATATATATATATATATATATATATATATATATATATATATATATATATATATAATACTTTGGAGAAGGTAGCGGCCTCAGCCCTCTGCCAGCGTTTCGACAAGGGGATTTGTCTTTTTCAAGGCATGAAAAAGAGTTCCTTTGTCGAAACGTTGACAGTGGTCTGAGGCCGCTACCTTCTTTAAAGTATTATTTCTATCTGGTGACCATCTTCAAAGCCCCTCGTTCCATATATATATATATATATATATATATATATATATATATATATATATATATATATATATATATATATATATATATATATATATATATATATATATATATATATATATATATATACCTACACACACGCATCAGGAAGGGGGAAGGTAAGTCGGCGGAAACCAAGCTTCTTCGCCTATTCAGTCCGTCTGTGTTGAAACGCCTTTCACGGATTCCGCATTTTGGCACCACTCTTTCCTTCCGTCTTTCCGCTTTCGGTTGACCTTCTAGACACGGTGAAGACATGGAGCTGCTTAGTACGCATCAGGGTGCGCGGCGACGGCATCACGTAACATCTCCAATGCAGAAAATACGCCTCCGACAGGGTGGAAATGCACCGCGAACCCCGTCGTTTTTTGTACACGCTTCTTTTCGTGTATGTCGGCTGAGCAACGCAGTTTTAATCGTTACCCTTCGGTTGATTTCGAAATGTTTTCAGTATTCACTGTTTCCAGTTAATATACAGTAGAAGTGCAGAAACTCGCAAGCCGGCATTTGTAACATAATTGCTTAATTAGGCCGTTCTGCCATACGCCCAACACCCATATGTCGACTTCGCTACTGCGCATGGATGCATTGATTGAAATAAACTTTTCCATGCTCCATAAAACCCGTCTGAAACCCAAATGAGAAGCCCCGGGTTTTTTTACAAATAGCTCCATACGAACCCACGTATACCAAATAAGCGCTATTTACTGAGCCGCTTTAAATCTGCTTCAAAACTAAAACAACTTGTATTGCTGGCAAGACTTTTCTTTGGGTATCATGTAGACAGGTCTGATACCAGAACACGAACGCCCTAAGCCGTCTTTTAAATACATTTATAGGACCCCACGTATCCCTATGAAGCGCCATAATGGGAACCCCTTTAAAGTCGCCTTCACTACTAATTGTCAATGCGTTGCTAGGAAGACATTGTACTTGTGGCAATGCACGAAGTGTGGTATCTAAGTAGGAATGCCTTTGGTATTCCTCCTAGAAGTAGCATTCTGGCATTCAGCAGAAGCGTTACCCGTCAGGTGGCTTTTCTCCGTGAGTCCACGTAGAAATGTTTGAGCGTTTGAAGTTACCGCCAGTTGTTCTGAATGCAAAAGGGTTTTTATTGCTTCGGGAATACAGATCGCTAGCGCATTTTTAGTAAGAGTGAGGTGACGTAATATACAGCAGCGGGGCTAAGGGCGACGAGAAAAAGAATAAAAAATGACACGAGCGCTGAATGGCAACATGACGTTTGCTCGTGGAAACAGGCCATAAGGCGGCAACAGCAATACACATGAATTAACGAAACTTAACAATCGCGGCCACATTATCGTGTCTTGTGGCTGAGAATGTTGTTGTTTTCCCTCTAGATCAACTGAATCACGAGGTCACGGGTTCGTTTCCCGGCCGTGGCTGCCGCTTTTCTTATGGAAGCGAAAAGCAAAAACACCTGTGTGTACGAGATTTCGACGCACGTTAAAGAACCCCAGGTTGTCAAAATTAATCCGGAGCCCTCCACTACGGCGCGCCTCATCGCCTCCGTTGCGTCGGGACGTTAAACCCTACAATCAATCAAATCAACTGATTCATCTTCTCTACACGCGATAATCCTCCAAATATGTTTAGCAATTGAATGGACGTGACCAATGCCTTGGCTATACTCCCTCACGTGTGTTTTTGTACTCAGTGGGTATGAGCTCCAAAGAGTCTCCTTTTAACAGATGAACGTCCAGGTTTATCTACTAGCGCGTGGTCTGTACACTTTTGTGGTCTCTGGCACAAGCTGAGGCGAATGGTACAAAACATGATGATCCTCCTAAAGGAATAAAACTTGTGCATAAAACCTCGAAAGTTCATTCTATTGCCAAAGACGTTATACCCGACGGTCATGGTCTTCCCTTCAGACACCGTGCGGAATAAATTCGACCCCAGTGCTGCCAACATTGTCTTATTTTCCCTGTATGCACAGAGTGATTACATTCTCAAGGAAGGAAGGAAGGAAAAATGTAAAGGAAAGGCAGGGAAGTTAACCTGGCTAGAGCCTAGTTTGCTATCCTGCACGTGGGAAAGGGGAAATGGCCAAAAAAGAGAGAGGAAAAAAAGAGGAAAAGTTCGACCAGACACGTATGCCCAGCACTGAGGCACTGACAGTGATTGACACTGGAGGCTCTCAGTCTATAGCCTAGTGTTCAAGTTCGTCGCCCGTAGAAAACGTAACAGTTCCTTAGTCACCTTCTGAGCGGATTACTGAGAAGGCCAGTGGAACAGAATCTTCTCCTCCGAAAATGGCCGCCGAGAGTCCAGGTTCCTCAGCGCTGACGACAGCTTTTTTCTTTCAGCCGAGTAGCGTGGGCACTCGCACAAAACGTGGCGTATCGTCTCCGATGTGCCGCACGTTTCGCACTCCGCCCTTGCTGCCATTCCTATTAAGTACGAGTAAGCATTTGAACATTCTCAAGAAACTAAAGGATGCAATAGGGTTGAACTAGCGGCCAAGCAAGCGAAACAAACGGTGCCGGTGTTCCATAGCAAAGCGCTGCACCGTCCCGCCTGTTATGCCCAAGACGGTGCAAATTGGTTGGTTGTAGAGCAGCGCAAAGATCTAAGAAGCATTGCGAAAAGCAAGACATTTTTTTCAGAAAGCAAGAAGATAAAGAAGACAAGGCAAGTAGACAATAGTGAAATGGCGCCGCGAAATAAGCGAGCGACCTCCTGCTCGCATTGCTTAGAGGCGTTGTAAACCGTGCCAAAGGAGTCTCTGATGTACGCCATCCCTTTATAACGGGCTCTGAAGCCGCGCCCACGCGAACGCAAATTTCACGCGCGCGCATTTCGCTTCTCGTTCCACCAACTCGTCTGCCCTTATTTCGGGCAAGCGGCCCATCACTCTATTCAAAACGCGAAAAGACAAAACGAGAAAGAAGAGTATTATTGCAAAAAGACAAAACGAAAAAGAAGAGCATTATCACCTGGAAGGCCAATGCAGCGAGGTGGCTCCAAAATGTAGACCATAGCGTTCGCAAAACAGGAATGGAAATATTGCTCTGTGAAGAAAGATAAAGCGCAGGGGTGAGAAATAGAGCCAAGAAAAGCAATCTCTGGAGTAACAGCGATAGCGGCGCGTTCTCGAAAACGAATCGCGCGAGGTGTGTGTGCCTGGAAATTTTCTTTCCATGCCCCGACAGCCGGTCACCGTGTCTTATATCGATTTCGCAACCAAACGAAGTCGGGGGAAAAGGAGGCGGAACGCTCCGGCGCTATTTTAACGAAAGCAAGATTATAAGTACATACACGCATGAGAAACAAAAAACACGCGCCAGCCTGAGCGAACGGACCGTGGCGCAGACAACGTACACCCTATCGATTCGGAATAGTCGGTCGTGCTGGCCCACTTTTGCCTTATTGAATGGCGGCTCTGTCTGCGAACCTCTTATCTAAGGAAGCCAAAGGGATCGAACTTCGGCCCCCCACTGTTCTCGCGCGTACGCCCTCGCTTCCGTTTCGGCCAGTGCCGGGAGTCCTTCTCTCGCACTTCAAACCTCCCGCCATACGGTGACTACTGAGAGAGGAAAGCTTTCAGCTCGTTTCATCGTGGCGGACCCCTGCGCCCGTTTGAGTTGCCAATCTTAAAAAAATACATTGTCAGCATGAAAGGACAGGCATAGGGTGTTTCCACTTGTCACTGGGCTTGGTACGCTTTTTTCAGTCTTGTCCGTGGTGAGGCCAACTTCGAGGGGCCTTTGTATCGAGGTGGTGTCGCTCTACCTCGCAACGGCTACGACCAACGTTCCACTTTTTCCCGTTCTTCTGGCTTGGAACGCAATGCAGGAGCTCCACGCCGCCACCTTTTACCTTTTCTTTTTAACTGCACCGAAACATTTCGCGCGCGCTGTCTGACTCGGAAGGTTCGTGTTTAGGACCACGGACCAGAGGACACGCAGTAAAGATAACCGGATGTGCTCCTCCGGATGGGGAGGTCAGAAACGACTTTCTCCGGGTTCGACGCACTGCAAAAGTATAAAACTGCATTATCAAAGCGCGAGCGACGTCACGTCGCCCCGTTCTTTCGCTTACAAAATGGTCCAAGGAGTCCGAGGTCGACGTTATACGGCGGAAGAAAACTACGAGCTCGCACCTAGGGCGGCAGTGCAGACTGTTTTTCAGATAGGAGGGATGGAGGGAGATTGAAAAAGTGAGTGAGTGAGTGAGTGAGTGAGTGAGTGAGTGAGTGAGTGAGTGAGTGAGTGAGTGAGTGAGTGAGTGAGTGAGTGAGTGAGTGAGTGAGTGAGTGAGTGAGTGAGTGAGTGAGTGAGTGAGTGAGTGAGTGAGTGAGCGAGTGAGTGAGTGAGTGAGTGTAAAGAAATGTCAACAAATTTTTGCCGCATTATGTTTGCTGCCCACCTATTTAGGTATCTGCAGAAGTGGCGACGTGTAAGGGGGGGTGCGAAAGTAATTTTTTTGTCGCACGTCATCATAAATAAATCAAATAAATAATAGCCTAACATCGTAAATCATCATGAATAAATATTAATGATGAGCTGGCAGACCTAAACATCTAACCTGTGAAAATCAGAAATGCTAAGTGGTACGTTTCATACGCATATCACTATACTGAAGAATACGGCACGCGTGTAAACGCTTTTGTTGTAGTTGCTGAATGAAAATTACCTCAAAAAGTTTGAAACTTTAAATATTTACCGAGCTAAACCTCAAGCCTACAAGTCAAGAACAATTAGCCCAAGCAAGAACCCAAACAAGTGGGGATTAAGCTGGCGCTATATTTAAAGCGCCGTAGGCTAGATTTCTTAACGCTCAGCCAATTATTTTTGTATTGATTTAGTTATATATCTGACTCTAAATCTTGTGAAACTATACGCATTTAGCAAGGGGGGTACAGAAACCTTTAACCATTCATTTTGACAAATTGAGCAATAAATGACAGAAGAATTTGAGGTCGACGTTGGCTCTAGGACATCGGAACTTAGCGATGCCTCTTGGGGTGCCATCTTCGCATGTTTTACTACTCGAATCCGCGATTCTACAGCGGAGGTTGTTATGGGTCGCTCTTCAATTTTGTGTGTGTGTGTGTGTGTGTGTGTGTGTGTGTGTGTGTGTGTGTGTGTGTGTGTGTGTGTGTGTGTGTGTGTGTGTGTGTGTGTGTGTGTGTGTGTGTGTGTGTGTGTGTGTGTGCGTGTGTGTGTGTGTGTGTGTGTGCGTACGTGTGTGTGTGTTTATGTGCGCGTGAGCGTGTGTGCATGCGTGCGTCACGCACGCACGGGAAACCATCTTAACGGCAAAACCGTCTTTCTCGCGACTGTTCCGTAGCTCACAATAGGTGGCACCACCGTCGGTACCTCGAAACGGCACGATGGGCTTGTTTGACCTGGGGGACTCTTGAAAGTCAGAGGGACGCTACCAGGGGTTTTCTGTGCTTGTACCTGCAGTAATCCCTGTAGTGGATCCCTAGACAAGGCAAGCGGGGCAGAGGGTGGCAGAAAGTTAGATGGGCAGATGAGATCAAGAAGTTTGCGGGGATAAATTGGCCGCAGTTAGCACAGGACCGGGGTAATTGGAGAATAATAGGAGAGGCCTTTGCCCTGCAGTGGGCGTGGATGGGATGATGATGATGATGATGATGATGGTGGTGGTGGTGGTGGTGGTGGTGGTGGTGGTGGTGGTGGTGGTGATGATGATGATGATGATGATGACGACGACGACGACGACGACCTGCATTAATGAGCTTCGCTTAAAAATATTACATCTGTTGGCCGCTGAGGCGCCGAGTTTATCTGTAATTTATTACTCAGTTACCATGGAGTTAAAAACGTATCGCCATTCCCCTCTTCCATCAATAGTGAGAACCATGGGTTACTGAAAAGGGTTCAAACTCGTTACTGACAGAAATTACCCCAAAAAAATTACATTGCACTCCTCGAACTGACGTCTACAAAGCAGTGGGGCTTTTTATCTCAGCACGTATCATGAATGAATATCAGTTCTAGTTTGACGCACGATCTCCTGGATTGACGAACCACTTTCACATCACCTGTCTCAAATGAAACTTTTTCAACGGCAGCCGCAACAACAGAAAGAACATGAAGCCGCCGCTCCTAACCCGTTTCAGCAGCATCACAACGCCACTCTTGGATGGGCGCTGCGGTTAAAACTCTAGTCCTACCAATTTTTATTAAGATAGTTAACTGAGAAGTATCCTAAACCCCGAATTGCGCAAACAATCGTGTTTTGTGTCTTGGATTCGTTTGTCACTTCCGCTGTCCAGCCACGCCCAGTGTGTTGATCGGGGGCCATTTGTTACTGTACATTAACTGCGCGAAAGACTTGTTATCGCACCCCGTCTTCCGCATGTATCCTCATGGGGAACAAGATCTTTCCCCTCACACAGCAGCTGGCTTCTTTTAATTTTTTTTTCCGTATGAATGACGTTCCGGCATCAAAAGTGGAGACGATGAATTCCCAGCGCTTCGTTGAGTGCGCCGCAAAAGCGCACATTATTGTAACCCTGCATCTCTAGAATTTGGCGCGCATCGTCCGACATCTTTGCATTTTCTATAACTATTCTTTCTCTTTTTTTCTTATAGTCTTATCATCCGACGTAGCAAGCCAACGCAACGGCTCGGCTAACATTACGGTTCCCACTAAGTTTATTTTCTCTCTCTCCCTCTCTCTCTCTCTCTCTCTCCCTCTCTCTCTCTCTCTCTCTCTATATATATATATATATATATATATATATATATATATATATATATATATATATATATATATCTCGCTCTCACCTCTCTCTCTCTCTCCTATCTTCTGTCATTTTTATTTGCAAACCAACATGCGCTAGTTTCTTATAGTTTCCTTTCTTCCTGCGCTCTCCTCCTCCCTTTGGCATTTGTTTAGGAGTGTCCCGACGAATGCTTAACGTTTGAAATGTCAGTTCAGATTGCGACAGTCTTATTCCCTGACACGGGAAGTTCATAAAAATGCCAACCGTTATTAGGGTCATGTAGGGTCATGTACAGCCGCATAGAAAAATTCTTGTGGAGCTAACGTAGCTAATATTCGAAATGCTCGTTTACACAAGTGTACGAGTCGAGGATGCCCCCGTTGCAACAGTGGCACACACAGCAGACACAGATTAGTCTGCCAAAAACACTTACAAGGCCAGGGCTGAGTGTGTTGTCCCACATACGTGCTCTTTTTCTCTGCATATTTTTTCGGGCATCTACATGCCAACACGTTGTCTCAGCTATTCACCGAAAATCTACAGCACCCAGAAATCGACACACAAATCTTGTCGATTCCTTATTGATTAACTTTCGTTTGCTGAACTAACGAACTCCCCATCTCCGAATTTCGTTTACATAAAGAGCTTCTGTATCGAGCAGTAGCACTTATTTATGGTAGTGTATCCAACCGACTTATTTAATAAAAGTCTTTCCCTGCTTACCTCTCTATTGCAAGACTTAGCGCCGACAGCAACATGAATGCAACAAAAATATGAACCAGAAAAGTCAAAGTTCGTGATTTCGCTTAGTAAAGGTAAAGGAATGGTAGTGTTAAATTACACTAATGAATGCCTCGGATTGTCCTCTTCAAATGCCCCCGAGCCGGTACTTCATTTCCACCCCACGAATCAAAACGTTCGAATTCTTCACCCCACCACCCCTCTTTTCCGGGCTTCCTTCGAGAAACAGGCGCTAACTTGTATCTCTTGGACTGTTCTAAGTAATGCCAAAGGGCATATTATCGCAATAAAAATAGAACTATTAGATTTATTTGGGTTGGAGTTGCTTTAGAGTTTTATTTTATTCCTTGACACACATTGAGGAATATTTGACAAGGAAAAATTGTTTTGAAGCTTCCTGTCTTTAATACCAGCTGCCGTAGCACTGTAGGTGTGGTGATCTTATGCTACAGGCACGAGATTGTTGTATCGATCCCGCCGTGGAGAGGCTGATGGCGCGGAATTCAAAAACGGCCGCCTGGGCACGGCGTCGGAGCACCTTTCAGATTCGAAAGTGGTCCGAAGTTAAGAGTTCTAAAGGTGCATCTGGGGCTAGCGTGTTCTCTACTCACTTGAGGCCGTACGTGCTATCTTGGGAATTACAAAAGGAGCGCACATTTGCATTAGCTTCGTCATTGGCTACGTAGTTAGAACATTTTATAGCGAGCTTGAAAACGCGTGAGTTCTAGCACGAACACCGAGAGGAACGTTTGTTTACATAGGTACAAGATAAAAACCCACTTTGGCAACCTGAAAATAAAATATAGCATAATTTCCCATCTCCTTTTTAATTTTTTTTATAGCACGAGGACCACGTGAACATTTTTCGTCTGCGATTCGTTGGCGATTCTCCTAACTGTCGCCAACATCGTAAACGTTCGCAAGGCCCCAGTAAAGCCCATTTTCAACCACTTCACCGTCGCTTTTAAAATAGATTTTAAGGAGAGTCCGTAAAGGTTCTTTTATGCGAGACAACATCTGCAGCGTGGTCAACCAAAGGTCAAGGTTAACAGAAGTGCAGTTCGCAATGGCTGACGAACTGCGTCAGTGGGGATTCTGTCACTTTTAAAAATAGATTTTAAAAACAGCCGGTGCAGATTCTATTTATGTGAGACGACATCAGCATCGTGGTCCACCAAAGGTCAAGACTCACTGCGTCACTCGAGAATGCATTTTCGTCAGGTTTGTGCGAAAGTTTAAGTCATTTGTAAAGGTTGGCTTGGTCCCGCAGATTCGCAGACGAGTCGCAGACGGAAACAGCCACGTAGTCCTCTTGCCAAACCAAAACAAAAAGATAATGCAAGAAGAATAAGAAGTACAAAAATTACGGGAGGTGCCTTTCTTCCTTTTCTTATAGGCGGAAAGAAGCTTTCCATCTTTGTTAACGTTTGCGACGTGCGGCATCCGTCTCGCCTTGTCTCAGCTCTGCATCCTGTTCACGCCTGCGACGTTTTGCGTCAGCCTCGCGTTGTCTTGAGTCTTCGTCCGCCTGTCACCACGCACGTCGTAAACTTGCGTGGCGTTTCTTTGAAGTCGTGCTAGGAGTGGTGGTTGGGGGCATAGGTGTGGCGAGTGCCTGTCTCGGTGCTTGTCACACGGCTTTCCTGCGCCCCCCTCTCTTCTTCCTGGGCATACTTCCGTGGGCGTGCACGTTTCCAAGACGCCGCTGAGATAAACGCTACGGACTTCGTCACACACAAATGCAAAGTGAGACTTCGGAGACAATGCGCTCATTTGATGGCGATGGGCATGTTGCCGTCGGGATCAAATTGCAGTCGCTGAACCATCCGTGGGTTCCGTACGGCAGCTGTCATCGTAACTGGCCAATCTTTAGCGAGTATGTGAGAATCGTTGGTGTGTATGTTGATGCACCAATTAAAATAGGCCAAATATCAGATGGTGCGTTATTATGTACTATCGCAAACACGCTCGATGCCTAATTTTCGCCGAATAGGCCGTATGAGGCGTTCGCCATAATTGAAATAAAAAAAGCGTTTGTTTGCCTCATCGATGTACCACAACATTGCAGCACGCGAGCAGATGCCTTCAACGGGATTGTGTCATCTTGAAATGCGCGGACAGCACGCGCACAGTCGAGGAACACACAAACGATATGAGCGATATGAGAGTAAACGAACTCGCCAAGCTTTCTGTTATGATAGAAGCACTGGCGTATGCGAAGGCCCCCTCCCCCCGCCTCCTCTTCCTGAAATTCTTATCCCATAAGGGGGAGGGGGGTGGCGAAATACGAAAATAACTCCGCCTGTCAACAAATAACGACTACCGATAATTGTTTCTGTGAATGAGCTATGCACAAACCACATGCGGGTTCTAAATATGTTCTCACTGCGCAGATCACACTCATTTTGCAATTTCAGTGGGAAAAAAGGAACAAAACAATCAGAAAGTTATGTGAAGTACGACGTCATCTAGAAGTCCTTGTGTTTTTATTTTACTAAATTCCTTGCTTTGGCTGTTTTACTTCGTCTTTTTTGTTGTTTTTGTTTACTTTCTTTTTCCTTTCATGTGTTCCCTTTCCTTTTTTTGCACCCCCATTCCCCCAGAAATGACATTCTTGTGCACGGCACGGGATAGTATGCATACGTCACGAGTGCGCGCCCAAATGCAATGACAGCTTTAGGCTATGTTAGGCGAAAAGCAAAAACGCCCGTGTGTGCGAGATTTCGGCGCACGTTAAAGATCCCCAGGTGGTCGAAATTAATCCGGAGCCCTCCACTACGGCGCGCCTCATCGCCTGCGTTGCGTCGGCGCGTTAAACCCTACAATCAATCAATCAATCAAGCTTTAGGCTATGTTCAGACTACCGACGCAAAAGCCATATCGTGATCTATGGACGTAAAAAAATGGCATGTCACGCAGTTCGGTTAGATGAGACGTGAAATGACGTCATTCTGTAAAGTCATTGCGACAGTTCCGGCAACAGTCTGAACCCGGCATTACTTACAGCCATTCGTACATAGCGTGCAACGCAACTTTAAAGTACACACAAAAAACACCACAAAAGAGAAAATAAACGTGTAACAAAAAAGAGAGATAAAAAAGTAGTGTTACTCTGTTTATGTGTTGCTTAAGCTTGTTTTTGTTGTATGCCGATATGAACGAACGCTTTTTTCAGCTCTTTTTGCTCTACTTCAAGTATTTCTACGCTCACTAAAGCGTTCTAAGCCAAACCAAATACGAAGCTGGTGCAAAAATATACTCTTCCCGTAATTACCATGATGACACGTAATGCAAAGTGAGGTTCCTCTTTATTCTGAACTAATCTGCAGTTATCCTCTACCGCGTATAACCCAGACATAAAGTTGGAGCCTGAGCACCATATTGACTTTAAACAGAAAATTTTCGGGTATATTCTGCTGTACGAAATCACTGCGCAATGGTGGATGTGAGTGATACACACGAAAGAAAAAAACGAATGCCATTCGTTTTTTTTTCTTCTTAGTTATTAGTAATTCAGGAATGGCGTCTTTTAGTGCAAGGAACACTGGCGTTTAGCGTAAGGACCGAGTTTGGTGTTTAAGTACATGTTGATTGCGACCATATATTGCGAGAGGGGTGAAGAAATTGGCTCTTCCAGGGATTACATTATACGAAGCACTGGTTTGTTATGCGCGCAGTGTACATGACTAGGGCGGTTAATAGTACACCTCGGCAATAAAAGGTAGCCAGCTCGTATAATCCTGCTTCGTCCATTATTAAACGGAGAATTCTAATTCGTACGTGACCAGGGAATTAAATGAGGAAAGGTAAAGATCTCGCGACTCAAGGTCGCACGTGGCTTGATAGTAAGCGGAACTTACATTGTCGTTTTCCGCATCAACCGCACGCGTGAGAGAAATAACGTAGGATTCTTCAAGAGTTCTAAATTTTCTACCAGAAAAAAAAATGAAGGGAGCTCACACTAACGCGAAAGACTTGAATGTAGCGAATCTGTACGTAAACTTCACGATCATCACGACGGTTTAAGCACACGATTGCAGCCGATTTGCTTTTTCTTCGCTGCCGCAACAACCTTTACTCCATCATTGTTGCTATGGGTGTTAGCTTCCTTCACTTTTTTGGAAGTGGTAGCCATTGGACATCGCCTTGGAGGGGCCTATGCATTGACGTGTCTTTCTCGTTCCGAGCAAGTGATGCCACGATCATGGTGAACGCCGCAGTTTCTTTTCATTTGGCTAATCTATGCCAATCTCCCTAAGTGGGTATGTTTGTTTGGCTTGAAAAACAGGCGCCTGGGACGCTGGGCGGTAGTCGCGAGGCACCCACACATGAACACTAGGTATTTTCTTGGTTTCGTTAACTGCCGGGCGGGCGGGCGCCCGCTCGGCAATTTGTTGGTAATTTTAACAGCGGACACGAAAAACTGCGATTTGCTAAATCGCTTCGCTCTTTTAAAAAAGTTTCGCTTGGAATGCCGCGGGCAGAACCATTGCTGCGGACGAGAAGCCTGTAATGTGTGGTTAAGTCATGTTATACCAGCTTTCGATAGAAGTTAAGACGGCCAATAGATATCGATCGTCCGTGCCCTCTGCTAAATTCGAACAAACATAACTAGTAATATAACTATATTCTGTGCGTCCACGTCGCTCTCTATTTCTGTTGTTTGTGAAGTTGTCGTCATACATTCCCATTAGACTATTCTGTGCCATTACCGGCTTTGGTCCTTTTGGCTTCGTGTTATCGCGGCGTCTGAAAGTGCATGGTAGTTGAATGACTCGAAAACCGCAGGAGACACGTCTCGTTTTGTGATTGGACATGTAATTTACGGAAATCATCGAGACACCGCGGCTAAGTAGAAGGAATGTGCCGGCAATGTTTCCAGCGCGTCGGAATCGAGTTTCTAAACACGACAAAAAAGTCGCCCTTTTTCTTCACCCTGTATTTTTCTCGAACCCTCTTTTCCGCGCAGACGTAACGCTGGAAAAACAACCCTCACCCGAACATATTCATGCTGTCGGTGCAATCACCCACCAGTAGCAAAAAAAAAAAAAAAGTAGAGAAAAGTAACGAAACAGTTATACACACATTTGTGCAAGACAGGATGCCTATTTCTCAATATTGAAACCACACATTCCGACACGGCGGCCGCCTGGAGGACTTACTCATCGGCAGAAGCATCGCAGCCGCTGACAGCTGCGAGCGATTGGAGAGCAGCAGCAGCCACACCACTCGCTTTATTTGAAGGTTCAGGGATCAGCTACTGTTTCCTTACGTCGAGGCTAGTCGGAATTATTTAGCAATGTCAAGACACCGGCCGTTTCAGTTATTTCGGGCCTCAACACATGTGTGACGCTATTGCCAGTTTGCGTCGCCTGTGCACTGTAAAACGATGACGCGACAAAATCGTTTCGACAGCTGTACATGACGCTTTAGATGAGAACATATTTAAAAAATACTCGGGGCCTTAGGTCTGCTTACGTGCTTTGAAGGTGAAAGGCTGGCGATAGTTATTAACAATTTGTTCGCCGCTACGTCGTAATATCGTCTCTTTCATCGCTTTCTTTTCTTTGTCTTCGGCGCCAATTACTGGAACCGGCTTCTTTTCTGCCGCACCGTGAGCGCGTCTTTCTTCGCTTTCGTATCTTCGTCTTACGGGGCGAATAACGTCCGCAAGCCGACTGGCACACGCCACAGCTGCCCTATAGAGTCAGTGTACTGCGCGGCTGGTGTGCACCTGTTGTACTCACGTGCCATCACGTTCACGTGTCGTGCGACACGCACTATTCTACAACTTTTACGTTTCCAATTCATATTGTTACGGACTTAAGCAGCAGGAGACGCTGTCACATAGTTACAGGGGATCCACGCCGACGACGATGAAGCAGTGTGTTGCACGGGCTCATCTCGAGCTGTCATGGCCGCTTGTACATAGCTCATCCATGTAAATACATCACTGCTCCATCGCACAATATTCGTCTCATCTTTACCTTGCCGCCACGTAACACTAGCTTATACCTGTGCTACACGGAAGGCCTTCGAACCAACTGTCTATCGTGAGCCCCATTGCAAATACATAAGGTGCATTTTCAAGTGAGCATTGAACTGTCAATTGAAAGTTGCCGTGTAGCACAGGCTTTAGTTAATTTTGTGGAGCTGACGCATTAGCCCCCTCGAATCCCCCGATTCCTGGCCAATCCCCCAACTGTGTATGTAATACTAAGAAATGAACAACCACAAGGACAACGATTTTTGTTCTACTCTGGCAACGTGCAGAGATGATGATGTAGCGAGGTTAATGGAAAGGAAAGCTTGTAGCCAACGGGGAAAGAAAAGAAGGGGGGGGGGGGGGGGGGCGGTAGTCCGAATGGAGGTCGTCTTGAAAAGACATCACTTATAAATTATGTAGACAACGATTGAATTTCCCATAGGCGGCCACTTTTTGTAGCATCAATAGTAATGTCGCAGGCCGTGTCGTATGACAGTGATGGGGAGACAAAGATAGCCCAGCTGGTACAGCACACGCGAGCGCTTCACAGGACACCGCCGTCCTAGCCGCAACTCTACTCGCTTTGTTGCGGCGCTACTCAGGAAATACCGGCTCAAATCAGAGGCCGTATGGCCAAAAGAGTTTTGATACACCTCCTGGTATGCTGTCTGGTATGAAAGTGTTTCGTACGATGTAACCTAAATGCGTTTAAAATCCTGTCCTATAGGCTATTGTGCGGACCACTTTTCTTGCAAGCTTGCCACTGAGCGCCGTGCCCGCATCGACTGCACAAGATGGCTGAAGGCACTTACATGCACTGCTTACACCCATGCCCGAATAGGTGAAGGCTGCGTTTCGTATGGTCGTGTTTTTGAGCTCTCCACTAGTGTAGACCAATCGGCCGCTGATCGAGCTACTGGCCCCATTTCTGCCAGAAGTAATGTATTTCCCGTATACAGCCTTGCCTTGTCTGCCTACTAACCAGTTAGTTCAAGGCTGCATTCCTTCACGGGCAGCTCGGTGGCGCCCGTAACTTGCCCAAGACTTCAGAAATGGGCTCAGAGGAGCCGCCGATTTCTAGGAGATCAGCTTACCGGGCAATTTCAAACGTTTCATGTTTGGATGGGGACGTGCCAGCCCTCGCCTGCGGAAGCGAAGCTTGTACGCACGGGAGTAACGGCCGCCAAGTGCCGCCGTTGTTGGGGAACCGAAAGAAGTCCGCTGGAACCATATGTGGCTTCCCGAACACCGCGAGGACGCCTCCATTCATGAGGTACTTCATTGTTCCGGCAAAGTTGTGCCTCTGTCGGCGGAAAAGTGCAGGTTCCTCCGATGGGAAATACGGAGACGCTTAACCGGGACGCCGCACTGTCTGTAGCCGACGGGTGGTACAAAAATCTTATTCCTCGGAAGCAAACCCCTGAGGAGCATCGAATTCCATGATATGCATACCGCGGTCTACGAATGCATTTAGCAGTTTTTTTTTTCTTGGAGCCTGCGTCTAAACTATGCGGAATGTAGAAAAGCTGGGATATATTTTTATGTTAACTATAAGAAAACGAAGCCCCTTATGCAGGGACCAAGTTTGGCAGGTATAGTGTGCGTATTAGTCGACCGCTTTCACTCGTTGGACGCCTCGATAGGCGCTTCGCCTGCGGCATCTCCCGGAGCGACGAATGGCATCTGCCGCCCCACGGGAACAATGCCGACGCTGCCGCCCTTTCGCGCTGTTCGAAGCCCCCCGGCTGACGTGACTAAAAGAAAGTACGGATGTTGCAACACGCCGCCTGCGCGGCAGTTGTCTTGTCTCTGAACGACACGCATTACGACAAGCCGTTTTTTTTTTTTCTTTGTCAGAGCCTACCAGAGCTGTAGGGCTTTCCGTGGCTGAGAGGTAATGGTTCTCAATGCGCTCGCGTTATTAACCCTTCTACGTCACACACACGCACACACACACACACACGCAAAAGAAAAAAAGAAGCACTCGAAGGGTAATCCCTCTTCTCACCTTCCAAGATATTACTCAACATTACCAGTCCGAACGGCAATATTTCCCTCCCACACCCTCTAATTAAACTCTAAGAAGAAGAAGAATCACTACTCTCCAGACCATACAACATTTATCATGCCTTCCAAAAGGAAGTTGAGAGAAGCGGGAAAGCGAACGTCCAACCTTCAAACACTCAAATCTCAAACGAAGAACAAGCCCGTGCGAAGATTTTTCGCGCACCAAGTAAACGCATCTACGAACGATCTAAATGGATACCGGTGCGTGGTTTATGCGACAGAGGTATACTATTGTACTCCTTCTTCCTTATCGGTGCGTGTATTATATGTTACGTAAAACCGTTCCTGTTTCGAAGTTTTCAAGTGGCCGTTTCGACACAAGGAAGCTCGGTTTCACGCACGAACAGTGTGTCCAGAGATCTTGCCAGAGCTTTTCGGTCGACCAACCGGTCAATGGAGAAATACATTTGTTTTTTGACAGGGTGCCATTGGTCACACTAAGAAAGCTCTCGCCTTAAAATACCTTCCCTCACCGAGTGCGCCTGCATCGTATACGTTTCCCACTCAATCCCCTGCTGAATGCAAGTTCTGATAACAACGCGGCCCTCTTCCTCACATTCTCATACCATAATACAGTGCGAGCACAATCCCAACTCTCTTCTCTCCACTTCCAACCCCTGAGCTTTGGGAGAACCTGGTGACCAGCAGCGATCTGACATACGTTTGGCCTCCAGGGTAAAGACTGCCCGTTCATCCCACATATTCCTGGAATAATGAACCACTACCTGTTCATCGGCTCAATAAAACGTTTTTTTAAAGCGAAGCTTTATTGTCCTCACTGAGGGCGTTGTACGCGAATACGTCCTGAAGGAGCGCCAACTTTCTCTCACGATCAGGATGAATGATTGCGGGTGAAGGGGAAAAAAATTACACCAACTTCCCGTAGGGTAACCCTGAGTAGTATGCGAAGCAGCCATGGGGTCGACTGAAGTTTTCTTTAGTTTTCAGTTCGTCGTTTCCGTTGACGTTCAGCTTCGCGTGCCTTCGTTGTATCAGTAGCTTCTTGACGTAGTTTGAATGAGTGAAGGACTTAAGGCGGGTTCGTAGCACATGCTCCCGTCTCGGTTTGTAGCGCAGTGGGAAGAGCGCCACGTACCTCCCGTTGCGGCCAGAGAGTCGTGGGATCGAAACCTGGCGCCGCCTAACTATTTCTTTTCATAGTGGACTGCGCTGACGTCAGCCCAAACGTTGACGGGGCTGAAGAGACGCGCATGCGCAGTAGAGTGCGGACGGCGGACAGCGACAACGACAACGAGGGAGCGAGGAACACAGCCCCGAGCGTGAGATGTTTCGCATCTAAAAACGCTCCCCGTGGCCGGATTGAACCTGGGTCCCTCACGTTGTGAAGCCGGCGCCTATCCGATTGCTCCATTTCGACGAAGCGGTTTGGAAATCTCAGACGACAACCAAAGAATCCGTCACGAGAAGAATGGCATTAATCTGCGTGCCGTGCCACAGGACCTTAGGTCTAACTCCCCATTTTGAGGTTTCGGACGTTAGGCCTAACGTCTCATTTCGGGGTGTAACACCTCAAACCGCCACCAACTCAAAAAATTGCTCACTGAACGCCCAGCAGCACGTACAGATTCGCACCGCACACACCAAACACAAACGTTAGGCCTACTGGGTGCACACCCGAGAGTTGCTGTGGGTGTTTTTAGAACAGGGGTGCGTACCTCGAGCACATACTGGCAGTGTAGGATTGGCCAACCAAATAAGCCATCACGAGAATGCTTCGCATTCAACCGACGTCGTCGTAGACGGAGGGGTGCGTTATTTCTTTGCTACTACTACTATTACTGCTACTTTTACCACTTTCCCGCAGGGAAGGTGAATGGCCAGCAAAGCTGTATAGAAGCACGCCAAAAACCCTCGAATTCCGGGAGAATAGAACAGTGCCACGAGGTATATGTGGGGTGTGCAGAAACAAAAATCATGGTCAATCCTACACTGCGAGTATGTGCCATTCTGTAGGTATGCACCCCTTTTATAGTATAAGTGCAGGAACTCTCAGGTATAGGTTGTATTCACTGGCGAGGCACGCATTCAGGCAGCCATGTGAGTGCGCCGTCACTGGTTACGTCGGGCTACGCTGGATGGCGGTACTTGTCCGTGCTAAGCACATGATGGGTCTGTTCGATTCAGCCTGCACCTCTTGAACCAGTTCACAGCGGTGCAAAGCGGGTTCCGCCATCGGCGGAACCAGACCTGCACATTTTTCGTCTGCTTCTGCACCTCCTCGGCAGGGAGTGCAGGCAAAGCCATGAACCCGTCCTGCACCCGTCGGCACCACCGATGAATCGAACGGCGCGGTTCAGGTGCCGCGAGCTGCACCGCTGAAACGAACGGCGAAGTGCGGCACCGCCTGAACTGGTTCACGCGGTGCAGGTGAAACGAATAGACCCGATGTGTGTGGGGCGTTCCAAACTCTACCCCACAGAACGCAAAGTATTGCCTCGACTCCAATGTGAGTGCAATTAATAACATCTCTGTTGACACCGCCGTTGAGAATCGAGTTGAACCGGAGCAGACGACGCACGCCGGTGGTTTTTTTTTTTTTTTTTTCTGCGGCATACGGGCGCAGTGGCACAAGCCACGCCATGGCCGTGGCACTTCGGCCATGTCCGTAGCCGTTTCCAGTGTTGCCAAGCGAAGACATTGAGTTAAACTTTTCAGTGAATACCATCTATACACTTCGTATGCCTCACGTTTGGGTTGGGGTCTACAGCGTGAATCGGTACCTGCTGTTTGGCGTGAACGGTGAAGACTTTTTCGAGGGGCGCCGGTTCCTTGTCTTAAACCTCAAAATGCGACGTTAGGACTAACGTCCTGTGGTTACCAACCTTAGGCATGCAGAGCAATGTCATTCTCATCGTACGTCGATCGAGCTGTGGGTAACGGCTGTCGACGTTCACCTCATAACATGACGTTAGGCCTATATACGTCCCGCCGTCGGCGCCCGTCGCACGCCTGTGTCACTTTCTTCCTCTGCTGCGCATTTTCTACGCTTCGCCCACGATCATCATCTCCGTCAGGGAATGTTGGCTTTTCTACAGGGCGTTTTTGCGAACGGACGTCATCAGTGAGATGCTGAAAGCTCCGCTTTAAAACGGAATCTTAATCTTCCCCCATTACACGTCCCCAAACACACCCAAAACTGACATCGAGAACTGCATGGGCCCACACCTTGCCTGAGTGAGGTGGGATTAGCACACTCCGGTGACAGTTCTCGGTGACTTCAGCGTGGACACCGCCAAGCGAGACAAGAACTGGTTCATCAAGTTGGTGTAGGGAGTTTGGACCAGGGGAGAACAACCGTGGAGCATCAGTTAAAGCAACCCTGCAACACTTTTTTCAACAATTTTGAAGTATTGAATGCTTTCAGCACGTAGCCAACAAACTCATCGAGTATTCAGAAGAGGAGGTCAGTACGAATCTCAGATAAAAATTACTGATCTATGTCTATCAGACAACTTAGAAACTTGCTCAATATATTTTTCTCTCTTCCCCGGTCGAGGCGTTGTTTGAGCGCTCGAATTACGTCATCAGAGCGATGTAGCGGCTATTGGCCGGCTTCCTTTTAGGCGCGTAAATGAATGCACTCGATAGCCGCTTTAAGAAAAATCCCCACAAAAGCAAATCATAAACAGAAAGCGGATCTGCTGCGACGAGCGAATTCCGCAGTGCCGTTCTGTGCTGGAGATAATTGTAGCTTTACCATTGCTTCCAGGCTCGAAGGAAAGACTGAAAGCGTTTATCGGCAGCGTTGCAGAGTCCCTTTAATACGTGGTTCATCCCCACAATTGTATGCTGCATAATTATGAGCCAGAAGCTGAGTTTTCGTTGACGGACGTAGACAAAAAATCCTAAAGCAAAATGGAGAGGCGAGCTAGTTGGTGAACATCTATGAGTGAAACTTAAGCGCAAACAGACACAGGGTCGAGAAAGGGAAATGACACCAGCACTTTTTATCAACTGAAAGATTTATTAAAATCGAAAACACATATATACCACGTCAAGACCCAACAATCAGGCACGTGTGACCATCGCGCATGCGTACGGCGGTACATGAGGACAACCGCCCCCTTTCCTTTTCTTCTTTTTCTTTTCCTCATCCTCTATCCTCTCTCCTTAAGAAGCTGCGCTTCTTTATCTAGAATACTTAGTGACGGGTGACTTATACAATCAGAGGCCCTAATCCAGATATGGAAGGCTTCAGAAATTTCCCTAGTAGCACGATCTGCCACTACTCCGAAGAAATTACGTACCCTAGCTGCCCCTTCTGTGTTGTAGACTGCATTCTTATCCACATGGTTGGTGAATGCCCCTCCCACCCTCTCCCCAAGCCGAATCCTTACAACTCTCCCGAGCTCTGGAGGCGCGCCCTGTCCAGCTCATGCCTGTCCGACCAGCTTCGGCTGGTGGAGCGGGCTGTAGCGGCTGGCAAGGCATATGGAGTCCTGGACTGAGGCCTTCACCTCCTGAAGAGTCCACGCAACCTTTTTCCTCAATAAAGACGTTTATCCTCCTCCTCCTCCTCCTCTCGCTGTGAGGTCATTCGAAGGGTCACCGGAATTACAGGGTCACCGGGAATTGTTCGGGATTGCAGGATGGAACCCTCAAATGAAAGCGCGAGCTCGTTGTCGCCAGTTGCTTAATCCTACGGTTTAAGCTATCATGGATCCCAGACAGTTCTATGCGAGACAAGGCGACCAACGACATAAAGGCAGAGCTGGCTGCGGTGACCGAGCCATCCAGCGCAGTTTTGCCACCTCGTCCGCGCCCGAGGATTTCTTTTTCCTTCGGACAGCAAACCCTTCCAGCCGAGGCACAGGATGAGCTGTCGCGGTACCTGCTGGTACCAGTTGACTACCGGCTGTCGCAGATGAAGAACTTCCAGGAACTGAACCAACTTTTCTTCAAGTACAACACGTCAGCACCCTCAAGCGCTTCCGTGGAACGGCTCTTCAAAATTGCCGATGAAGTGTTGGCGAAAAAACGGGTTCGTCTGTCTGACTCCAACATCGAGATGCAACTCTTGAGGAGTTCATACAGGGGACTCTAACCTGTTGCGACTATGCATTCGGGAATTTTTTACACTATGTAGTTGTTTTCACATTTTTTCAATCATTCTACATTTTTTTCTCTTCTGCCATATCCTATAACTTTGTTATGTACTTAATTTTTTTCTGCTTGAAGAGCCAATGAAGCTGTCATTTCGTACCACGGCGCGAGTTTTTTTTTTTTTTTACTCATTTTTTTATTTATTGTTGTTTCTTTTACTTTATAGTGTAGCACTTTGTGTCCGATTATATTTTTTTACGGTTTAAATGTTTTTACGCACGTGATTAGACTCCGTGTTGTTTCTTGTGCTTTTCCCTTATGCGTATTTCTACCCACCGCAACTGATTTGTGCGTCGCGTCCACATACTTGGCTATCTTTGGTTGTTTCCTTTATCTACTACCCTGATTGTGTTCGGCATATTTTGCAATTCTTGTGCATAAATTTCGTGTGTGGCTACCCAGTTGGCTTTTTTTTTTTTTTTTTTTTGTTATCGCTTTCCGACCTAAACTTGGATTGCGAACCTCGTAGGCATTACTTGTTCTACTGTGTGTTGTTACTCGCAAATTTGTACGGTATGATCCGCAGAGCTTCACTTTTGTAACCCCCTTACTAAATGGATCCCTGAAATGGGACCTGTAGGTATTTTAAATAAACTGTAATATTAAATCAGCATTCATTAAATGCCTATGTGTTGTTCCTTTCGACGTGGTTTCTTATGCAACACAGTTAATTACCTTCCTGCATGCGTGTAACTTTCTATTTGCATATGCGAAGCGCAGTAGCCTTACTGCGCATTTGTAAGGCCGAAGTGGGAAGTGTCACATGTGTTGCACCTATAATAGACGAGCACCAAAATCGCAGTTAGACATGTCTGGAGTTTGTCCGGTGCTCCCTGAAAAAAAAAAATCGCCTAGGAGCGTTTCTTTGGATTTTTTTTTATCTCCAGATAAACTGCTGCCGGCGGTGTTCATATTTCAATAATATAGGTAGTTCGATGTAAGTTTTAAATTTCTCACTTAATTTTGCCTCAGAAATCCGACACCATATTTCAAATTAAAAAAAAATGAAATGTAACGTAATGTAACGACACGTTCCAATGTTCGAAGTGGAACTGGAGCGCGTTCCTTTCACAATAAAGGAACTTGTAACTGGAACTCGTTTCAAAATTGGGAAGGAACGAGGAACGAGCTTTCGTTCCTCTTTTAGAGGAACGTGTACAACACTGGTTTTAACATTGACGAGTGCGTTTTAGACGTTGAAGTGGTGTCATCTGTCGTCGATGGCGTTTTTTTACCGTGTATGAAGACAGCAGCCACGGGAAAATCTTGTCGTTTTCGCCCGAACACCCCCGCGGCTGTGGCAGCATTTGACCGTGGCCTGGGCACCTCGTTCGTTCATTGTCCGCTGCTAAGCTTTGTTACTGGAGCAGCAAATGCAAGTGACTTCGTGTCTGCGACGCTACCCCACTGGCGAATAGACGCCATGGTTGGGTGGGGTTTAGGTCACTTAGGCTCACGAATGTGCTGGGTGTGTTTGACTGACACGAGAACTCTGAGGAAACTCGGGATTGATATTGCACGGCCGTGTTTAACTCGTGAGTCTCATGATGGCGGCTGCTGCGGCGCGGTCCATTGTTCACGGTCGCGTAGCAGGCATATTTCTAGCCCGACAGATTCTTTTCTTTAGCGGTGGAGGAATTTCGAGCTCGTTTTTATCTCTCGAAATTACTGTGCAGGTACAGGCTTTCTCTCCATGACCACCGAGGAGCAAATGCTGTGCGCGCTGCGGTTTTACGCGACGGGCACCTTCCGCGGAAGCGTTGTTAGCGACCGCACCAGTGACCGGCATCAGTCGACCGTCTGCCGGTATGTGCGCAATAAGATTATAGCAGACATGTCTTTCGCCTTTTTTTAGGTGGTTCACTGGACATGGCTTCCGCAGGCTCTACCATACATTTATCCGTCTGCAGCCGGAGCGTACGCTTCAGTTATCGTCCGCTCGCAAAACTGTTTTGAACGAGGCGTTGCATGACCGTATGTTTCATTTATCGTCAGCGCGGCAGGCAGTTTCGCTTGAGGCGTTGCTTGTCACACCAATCTTGGGGAAAACGTTACTTTCAGGATAGTGTACAATCAACGGCGAGTATCTATTATTCGAAACGATCACTACACATTTCAGCGGATTTTGTCCAGCGTCTTGGTCGTCTGGCATGCAAAGCTTGTCAAGGGGAAAGTTGAGACCGAAAGTAACGGCATGATCACAGGAGACGGGTGAGAGAAAGCAGCAAGAGGACGAAGGAAGAGAGGGGAGTGAGGGAATTGGACTCAATAAAAAAAACAACGACTGTAGAGAGCTTCGTCGAACAAGTGCCGGGAAGAGCAAAGTGAAATAAAGGAAACAAATTCAAAAAGATGTGGTTGTTTTTTTTGCGTTTATTTTGCCACAGGGCATAGATAAGGGGTATGAGTTGATGTGATTGTTGTTATTTCTTTCTTCGTAGCACATGGCCCCGCAATTTGGAGTTCTGAGGAGCGAATGGGCTCGGTTTTTTTTTAATTCCCAAAACTGTGAATTGGAAAAGTAAAAGTTGAAGAATAGTGCGTGCCGCGTTACACGTGAACGTGAAGGCACATGAGAAGGACAGGTGCACACCAGCCACGCAGAACCCCGATTATACGGAGGCTGTGGTGTGGTCCAGTCTTCATGCTGACGAGTTAACTACGAAATGAAAGAGCAGAAACTGACGCAAACACGGTATAGCAGAAAAGAAGCCGGTAGAATTTCATAACGTTCATCTTAAGCGCAGAAAAAAAAACAGGGACACAGTAGACAAGCACAAGCGCTTAAGATGAACGTTATGGAATACTAACTAGCCCGAACGCAAGCCCTTCTTCAAGCCCGTAGAAGTAATTCATGTCAAAAGACAAAGAAATGAAAGCGAGAAAAAATGTTGAAATAGAATGTATCAGTTGTTAATAAGTATCGCAAGTATACTGCGTCAGTTGCTAATAATTATTGCCAAGCTTTCGCCTTCAAATCACGTAAGCAGACTTAGGCGCCCCTACGAAATTTCGTACCGCAAATCGGTTGGAGCATTTCCATAACGTAACACAGAGCAGCAATTATTTTGAATGTGGCGCGCTTCCAACCACCGCTTTCTTTTTTTGCAGTCGGCTTTAGTCACATGATTGCATTGTCTGCCACCCACGGCAGAAATGGGCGGAAACTGCTTGTTAGGACGACAACTTTCAAACAAAAAGCTGAAAAAGCTGATATGAACGCCTGAAATAAAAAAAATAGATGTACTTTGTAGTGAAACACAGAATGAAATCACGGTAAAGTAATTGCCCCCAGTAGCCACCAGTGCAGCAGTGGAGCGAGAGAACGCACTAAAAAATGCGCCCCGCCTTAGAAGCGCCTCCTTAGAGCGCGCTGCCCCGGACTGGTTACGTCACCTCAATAATCAACAAGGTGCATTAATTGCATTTTTAAAGCGCTTGAACTCCGCCTCGAAATATTATCATCATGTTACGTGGGCGTCGCTAGAGCTCCTGTCTCTCGAGTTCCGCTCAATCTCAGGCATTCTGTAAGGGCTCCCCTGGTCTTCACAGCACTCGCTGGCTACCAGTGCCTCCCATTGCTCCGCATTAGGGTTTCTGATGACACAAAGGTGGTTTGATCAAGTCAATTCAGTTTTCCCGTGTTTCACGGTTAGAGCCATCTACTGGAACTCTTCGTTACTTTTGAACTTGGAACACCGCCACGAGGTGCACGAGCTCTTTTTGTGTTTTCCGGTCAAAATATTGTTTTCAGTGCGTTTTTTATTCGCTGTCGCAAATAGTACGCCCACATTAATTTTCATTTAGAAGAACACTGCCAGTACCACTTGTCCATTGATATTTTGCCTCAAATGCGCGTAATATTTTCTTTTTGCTCAACAATTTTGACAAGTACGAAGTGTTTTTTCAGATTTAGTGGTTTCAGAAATCTTTTGCCTATACAGACTTCCCGTTCAAGAATTATGTTAACTATTGGTAGGATGGTTCAATCGACAGACAGACCGACAGACAGACAGACAGACCAAAATTTTCTGTTTTAAGTTGCCCAAGCAAGACCGGCTAGCGCGCCCCCGTGGGTGCCATCCTACATCTTCATACGGACTCCACCACGGCGATACGGGATTTACGCCAAGTATCGAACAATTGTACTATTTCAAGGGACATCCACACACTACTAGACACGTACCCCTGCCCTCTCAGGCTGGGGTGGGTTAGGCGGAATACGCTCCCCGCTCACATTGCAGCGGATATGGCTTGTCACCCGACGTATATTCCTCGGCCGCTGCCAATGTTAACAACCGGTCCGATAGAAAACTTTCTCCAACGGAAGGACGATCTGCGTCGCGCCACACGTGCCCTCATCCCCCCGTGTGGAACGGACCTCCCCAGTAGACTTGCTCGCTGGGAAGAGGTTTTGCAGCGCAGACTTCGCGTTGGAGTGGCGCTTGCACCTGCTGTGACGTGGCCCCCACGCTACCATGCCCCATTCGACGACACCTGCCCCTTCTGCACAGCTCCTGCCGCACAAGCTGATGCGGACCATCTCATATGGGCGTGTCCTTCACTGGCTTCAGCCAGAAAGCGACACCTGAGAGGCACAGGCCTCCATCCTGGTAGACCCCCCGACCTTCAGCGGTGGCTCTGGGGACCCCATTACCGCCCCCTTCTTGACTTCCTTCGAGAGACGGGTGCCCATGTATATTTGTAAATAAGTTATTTTTATGCCAACGGGCATTCTATCGCAAAAAAAAAAAAAAGACCATGATCGTTAAAAGCCGCGAGCGACCGCTGCTTATCTAGTCCGGGAGATCAGGCGTTCATGCGTCTCGAGCTGACACCTGGTCCGCCCGCACTCCCACTGCTCCGGGGTGGGGGAAAGGAGGGGGTTTGGGTGGTCTGCGCTTCCGCGTACGTCGTGTTGTGAGTATGGCAGGTTGGGCAGTTGTAAGGGTATGTGGTGGGAGGTAGATATGTGATGAAGGATAGAGGTTTTGAAATATATTTAGGTCTGAAGTCTGCACCAGGGTAGGGAGCCGCAAAGGTAGCCTTGCACCTCCCCTCTCCCAGAAGTAAAGGGATGTTCCCGAGGTATTATCCTTTTCATACAGCTCGTCCATGCTCCTCATATGCGCTTGAAATAAGCTGAAGGTCCCAATTTTTCTGCGAGTAAATTTCCACTCAGAGGCAGCCATTGCGTATAACGAGAATAAAATTTAGAGGAGACGGCAATTTATTACATTGAATGTCGTTGTCCGCATTTAATTTCAAACCATAATGAATTGTATTATTGTGCCGAAGTCCGTTGGCGATACACGAAAAAAAACCAGGCCATCATTAACGCGAAACCTTGGGAGGGGCGCAGAATGCAGTGGTATAAGTGTACTCAAAAGTTTCTATCACACGGAAAAACAACTATGGAGGCTCGCACAGACCGAATCCCTTCCCAATAGGGCCCTCCTCCATCACATACACCCCTCAGTTTATCCCTCTCCCTTTTGCCCACTATGCCCACAAGGCCACGGTGCAACATCACATGTGGGCCTGTCCATATGATCCCCTCCCTCAAATCATTTCCTCGGAGCTCTGGGAGGCAGCGCTGAGCTGCTCTGACCCGGAGAGACAGAAGATCATCATAGCCAGGGCTACGAAGGTCGCCGCACAGCTCCGGCTGCCGGCCACTTCCCTCGCTTAGAGGTCTTTAATAAAGTGCCTCTCTCTCTCTCTCTCTCTCCTCTCTCTCTCTCTCTCTCTCTCTCTCTCTCCTCTTCTCTCTCTCTCTCTCTCTCTCTCTCTCTCTCTCTCTCTCTCTCTCTCTCTCTCTCTCTCTCTCTCTCTCTCTCTCTCTCTCTCTCTCTCTCTCTCTCTCTCTGCCACATGGCGCCGCGCTCTTATACTCGACATCCCAAATACGAAGGCGGAGGAGAAGCGGCACTCGAAACGAAGAACTGCAACATTTTGAAGTTAAAACGAATTCGGAGCGAAATAGAAGGCACGCAAGCAAGCGCGAACGCAAAACTAGTGCCCCGGTGTGTTCTTTTCGTGCGCGTTTTTGTGCATGGAGATGAAACGTTCCAGCGCGAGGAGTTGGAAAACGAGTGTCCC